>NC_038243.2:14248626-14548626 GCF_000004515.6 Glycine max
TACCACTTTTAGAAATAGTTCTTGAATTTATTTGTACAGAAATGAAATTTTTTTTATTCTTTTATTTAGAGTCTTAAAGCAATTTGTAAAGCGTTCCTTTAACAATTGTCTTGTCATCGAGAAAGTATTGTTGTCAACAAGTTGAGGTTATTTATTTATTTATAATATTTTTGACGTGATGAATTTATTAATTATATTAGATATAGAAGATGATTCAAATATTTATTCAGGTTTCAAGCTACGATGAAGAAAAATATTTTTTAGATAGAGATTCAACGCTAGATTGTATTTCACCTCTCTTGCTTGCCAGTTTAATTTACAATTTTTGTAGTCAACCATTTTATTTGCATTGAGTTAAAGTTAACAAAGTTATGTCTTTACAAATATAAAACTTTCAAGTTCACCGTGCAATTGCTTGATATCCCTTATTAAATTTTTAAAAAAAATTCTATTGAAAAATATAAAATACAATTTATTAAATTTTAAGTCCAATAATTATTAATATATTAGAAAATCAAAATAATATAAAAAACATTAATCTTATAAATTATAAAATTTGAATTTAATATCTGAAAAAAACAGATTTCTTGTATCCAGCGGGGGGGTTATGCTAGGTTTAATTTATTGAATCACATTTAGTATTTTAAAACAAATTTATTAAAAAGTAGTCATTATTTCATTGTAATAAGCAAATTCAACGTTACATTTGAATTTTAAAATATAACTTTGATGACGTTAAGATCTACACATTGTTTTTTTTTTCTATAAAAAAACATAAGATCTACATGTTGTAAAACAAAATAATTTTTATTCATATTTCCTTAAATGAATCACAAATATTCACTATTTTAAACTTTGAACAATCTCAGATAATTTTTTTCATCAATAAAAATTGTTAACTAATTTTTATTGAAAACATGACTAATCATTCTTGATTCTTTTTTTTATCCATCACTTTTTTTTTTCATGAGTAAGATTTAAATTCAAAATTTTCCTTAAGAAAATTGAATTCTGGAATCCTTGTTGTTGGTGTACGGTGATAGTTTTTATTCCTATAAAAAGAGCAATAATGAAAAAAATGAATATTTACGGGCGCAATAAATGTGCCAGCTTTCTCAGTTTCTCTACAACCAAATATTTTGAAAATGAATGTACGAAACTTAACTTACAGGCTGTATGGTCTTAAATATATACGTAAATAAACACTAGTGTGTTATAACATTGCCATAGCCAATGGCTTTGATATTTTAATAAAATAACTTTGCGTGTATGGTCTAAAAAAATGATTAAAAAGAAAAAAGATGAGCATAGGGATGAAGTCAGGCACGTGTATCTGATAGCGACTCCTAACTTGATTTCTTACACTCTCGTTTGATTACAGCTGTATTCACGACCTTCCTATTTCTATCCTTTTGATTACTCATTCTTCTTATTAGTTCTTCTTTTCCCTTCTAATTCTCAATATCTCCCTCTTCCTTTTTCCAAAAGATACTTTCAATTCTTTATACAGTTATTTAAGATAATGTTTTATATTTCTTATTTATGACTCCATCCAACCATAGTGTCTGACTCTTTCACAAATTCCAAGTTTCCAGTTATTCGTGTTCATACTTCATATATACAACTAAGGTTCTGGTTGTACTATTACTTTGAATATATTCAATGAATTTTTCTTTTTCCAAAGACAGCTGTTATGTTTTTAATTTTAAGCTTAGAATACTATAATATTGGAAAATATTTAAAATTCATCAGGGCTATGATTCAATAAGCATATCATAACTAAAACAATTTTTTTAAAAAAAATGAACTGTGGAAGGAGAATTTGACACTCCCCAGAATTAGAGCGACTTTGATAATTTTCTTATATAAGGGAATACTTTTTGGTAGAAATCAAGCCAAAGACGTGGAGAATATTTCTACATGTCTACTCTCAAGTGTCTTGCGGACTTAGCACGCTTGCACTAGGCCAAACGCCTTTGGGTTAATAAAAGTTTTAGGTATAAGATAATTTTACCAATAGAGAAACCCTTTTATTGAAATTTTATAATTTGAGAAGTCATTTATTAGTTTTTAATTTTATTTAGCAACAATAAAAAAGTCATGGTGACATTGGTGAGAAATTAATAATAATAATAATAAATATCTGTAATTAATCTGAAATACCAATATTTGAAAAGCAATAATTTGGACTTTTAAAGTTAATTTAATTTTAATGTTCTCGTGTAATTTTTTGTGATACTATCTATTCATATGTGATTTTTTTTAGTAATTGTTGAGAAAGAAATGATTTTTATAACAGATATGTAACACATTTTTGAATGACATTTGCATTTCCGTTAACCATATTAAGATTACTTATTCTTATATGAAATTAATATCATTTTGTCATATATCATAAAAGGGCTTGTTTATTAATGAGTAGAGTATCAGTTTTAAATAATTTTGGTCCTCATATTTTATTTAATTAATTTTTATCATGATTTCATGGTTAAAAGAAAATCAACCAAAAATAGTATTATCACAAAAACAATATGATAGAAAGTATGATGTTAACACTTTTCTAATACACATAAAAATTATGTAGTGTAATGTAAGATGAGTAAAATAGTTTTATATTCTCAATCAATTAAATGTTATGATTCTATCACATCATATAATATTATTTTAAGAGTTTAATGCATATACAAAATTTTATATTGTCATTCTATCATAATTTTTTAAAATAGAGATATTTGATTCCTCAGTTTTAAGAAATTCACTATTTTAATCTCTTATTTCAAAATAGAAAGAGATATTTGGTCCTCTTATTTTATAAAATTTTTAATTTTACTTATACTTTATTTCTTTTATTTTGATCCAATTGAATCCCTAGATCTAAAATATTTATTTAAGGTATCATTAAAAAGTAACTAATTAATTATAATGTAAGAAATAAAAGAAATAAAGCATAGATAAAATTAAAGATTAGACCAAAATTTTAATTTTTTAAAAAATATGAAATCAAAATTGTGAATTTTTTAAAATAAAAGAATCAAATGTCTCTATTTTGAAATATGAGAACTAAAATCATGAATTTTTTAAAACAACTAGGACCAAATGTCTCTATTTTAAAAGGAAAGGATTAAAATTATGGATCGAACAAAATATGAAAACTAAAATTACATTAAACTATTGCTTTAAAATAATTAATTTAAAAGTCAACAAACTTACGGTGGTGATTTTTTGTAAAACAAATCTTGGTGAAGATAATTATATAATTAACGAAGAATTTCACTAAAATCAACCTTCGTGTGTCGAAAACAAATTTCATAAATTTTAGCATTTTCCTATTTTTTTTTCTCTTATTTTAATTGAATAAAATTAATTAAAAAACCTAAAACTGATTTTGTTACCTATTTGTACAACTTTCATGCAATTCTTTGTTACCTATTTGCACTATAATTTTGATGCCTGATTTTGTGCGAACATGTGTTCTCATTTATCGTTTAAAGGAGGTAGGGAGTACTTTCCCACTCCCCGTCCCCGCTCCCCGTGGTGGGGGTATTTTTTGCTCCGTCCCCACTCCTCGTGGTCCTTATGGGAATCCCATTTTACATTAAAAAATGTAAAAAATTATAAAAAAATGTAATTTTTTTGTTTTATCTCAATTTTCAACAATAATAAATGTAAGCTTTAATTCTAAGTTTAAAACAGCCTAAAAATACTAAAATAAATCAATAATAATAGTAATAAAATTACACAAGCATAAAAGCATCTAAGAAACGGTGAAACGAACGGTGAAGAAGTGAAGAGGGTGAAGACAGGGTGAAGCGGTGAAGAAGGAACGAAGGAGAAGCAGTGAAGAAGGAACAAAGGTGAAGAAGGAAGTCAATGAGCGAAGTTTGAATGTTTGATGCGACGTTTTAGGATTTGGGTAATGTTTGTGTCTTTGTGACTTGTGAGATATTACTTATATATATGATAATTTTATTTTGTATTTTTTTTACTAGTAAAATACTATATTAACTCTTATATTTATGTTATACATATTATAAGTTATGAGGATATATAAGTAAAATTCTATATATACGGGGATACAGAGACTCGCAGGGTGGGGAGCATCGTCTCCATCCCATCCCGAATTAGTTGCGGGGGGGTTTTCATCCCCATCCCCGCGGGGAATTTTTCCCCGACCGCAGGGTCTCGAATGGGACAATCCCCACGGGGATCCTCGAGTTACGGGAAGAATTATCATACTTAGAATGTGAGTCTTGGGTGGTAATGCATTTTTGCTACTAGAAATTTGGAATTAGGTTGCGGTGGGTAAGACCGTAACAAAGATCCTTGAATGTGAGAATTGATAATGGAGGGAATCCCATGGCAATGTGAATAGAAGAAAATAGAGAATTATCCTCGACCCCAATTTTCACATTGCTTAATAGAGAATCTAGGAATTATGTTTATTGAAAATGAATAAAAAAATTTTAATTTATGAAAAATTGATTAAAATATATCTTTAAAGAATATCTTTTTTATGAATGTGAATTTTTTAAGATGTATATTAAACATTGGAAAACTTAAATTTCCTAACATATGATTTTCAAAAAATAAAAAATTTCTCTCCTATCAAATATCTTCTATATATATATATATATATATATATATATATATATAACATCGAGTTAATCTTATAACTTTTTATTTGAAGACAAATCAATAAACTACTAAAAAATATGATTTATTTAATTAATTTTATAAACATTATTGTATACTTATCATTAGTAAAGAGTTAATGTTTTTTTAATGATAAAAATTTGTAAATAAAAATAAAACAGTAATATTTAAATATATTTAATATTTAATTTTACATGAATTTAATTTTATTTTAATACAAGTTAATGAATTATCATATATAATTTTTTTTCTTATTTTATTCTAATTTAAAAAATTACATAAACTAATATATAGATTATTTAAAAAAAATTATTTTACGTTATTTAAAAAAATGACTTAAATTTAAAATAATATATAAATAATCTGAAAAAATAAAAATTAATTTTATAATTTTTATAATTAAAATAAAAATTGTATTATTTATATCTAAAAATAAATTTACATAATTTATCTAAATTACATAAAATAATTTATATAATTAATTTACATATTAATTAATGCAATTTTCTTGATTTATATAATTTGTATTAAAAAAATTATTTACTAAATAATTTTTTGTAGTTAAAACAAAAATATTAATATGTAAGTTTTATAAAAAATTAAATATTAAAATTTTATTAATTTATATAGTTAGAATAAAAATAATTTACATATTAAATTAAATGTACGTAATTTTGTATTTTAAATAATAATTTATTCAATTATATTTATTTATATAATTAGAGTAAAAATAATGTGTTTATTAAAATAAATTTAATTATAAATTGATAAAATAAAAATAAAGATATATAAAATAGTATAAAATAAAATTAAAAAAGATTAATGATTTATTACTTTTGGAAGACATGTATATTATAACATTTTATTAGTTGTTTGTGAAATGTTTATTATTTTACCGAATTATTGTATTTTTTTTTACCAAAACCAAAAAATTATATTAAAATCAATTAAATAAACTCATTTTTTTAAAAGTAAATAGTTTTTTTTACTATTTTTCTATAAATAATTATTTTAGTAATATTTATTTTAAAAAATAATTACTTTCTTTGAAAATTTGATTCTTTTTTCAATAAATATAAAATATTTTATTAAAAAGAAAGCAATACAATAATTAAAAAAAATAACAAGGCACTGTTAAAATGAGAATCCCAAAAGTAATTTGGTAGCAACAATGGAATTTTTCACCCCCCAAATACAAATAAATTAAATTAAATGTCCAAAAATATTTACCTTGATGATAAAAAATATTATTCATGCGAGAAATTGATGCCTCTAAACTGATTTTTCACTTGAAATTTGGTATTTTATTTTATTTTACGTACTTTTGAAATTGATTCCTAGGAAATCGATTTCTAGAATACTTTATTTTTTGCTTGGTCTAGAAATTAGTTTGTAGGAAATTGATTTCTAAACTAGTGTTTTTTCATTTTTAAAAAAATCAATTCAGAAAATGAATTGAGTTTTTTTTTAAGTTCTTTATTTTTTTTGTTTTTTTAAAATATTTTTCTATTTTTATAGTTTATAAAAATATAATTTATATAGAATAGCATTTAAGAAAAATGCATATATTTAAATACTCAATATAAATATAATTTAGTTAAATATTTATAAAAAAATATAATTCCATATGATATATATTGTATTAAATTTAGTTAAATATTTTCCTTGTTACCATTTGTAACTATCAAATGAAAATATGAAAAAAGAACCATTTTAAATTTTCTTACATCATGTTTTTATTAATTTTTTTACTTAATAAATATATTTTGTCAAGAAAAATACATATATTTTTAAGTGGTCATATTTTTTGTTCTCATTCTCCTTATTCTCAATGGTTAGTCCCATTATCCTTGTTAATATGGATATATCCACATGCGCATAATACAACTTATATCTTGTGTTGTCAAATAACACACTAGCATCCTAACCTAGTAGGTTTAGGATAACATTTGAGTCTCCAACAATGATAAAATATATTTTATATTATTTTGAAATTTTAATTTTATTTTGTTTTAGTTAGAAAACTATGAGCAAAAGAAGATAAAAAAATATAGCAACAAGTTGAATTGAACTAAAATATTTAAATTACAAAATATTTTAAAATTATCCCCAACATAACAAAATATTTAAATTTGAAACAATACAAAAAAAATTTAAAATACAAAGAATATGACATAAATTTAACATTGTTGGAGTAATTGTTCTTTGAATGGCCTGGGATGCGTCGACAGGATGATTCCTAGAATTTCTTTTCTTGTCTAGGTCAGGATAGATCATTGGCTCATGACACAGTGACCAATACGC
Source organism: Glycine max (assembly GCF_000004515.6). Classification (NCBI taxonomy): domain Eukaryota; kingdom Viridiplantae; phylum Streptophyta; class Magnoliopsida; order Fabales; family Fabaceae; genus Glycine; species Glycine max. Next base: position 14,255,584 of record NC_038243.2, read on the forward strand.
TTTAATGGTCTTTTGCTTTGCCAACCAAAAATATTTAAATTACAAAATATTTTAAAATTACCAACAACATAACAAAATATTTAAATTTGAAACAATACAACAAAATTTTTAAAATACAAAGAATATGGCATAAATTTAACGTTGTTGGCTTGAGCCTACACAGTGGGAGTAATTTTTCTTTGAATGGTCTGGGATGCACCGACAGGACGACCCTTAGAATTTCTTTTCTTGTCTGGGTCAGGGCAGATCATTGGCTCATGACACGATGACCAATACACTTTAATGGCCTTTTGCTTTGCCAACCATGCTTTGCGGTACGTGGTGGTGTATCCTTCAGTGCTTTTGATGTGTGCTATCAAGGTTGACCCTAAAGTTGATGGATCATTTTCAATCAAGTTGTGGAAGCTTTTACTGATGAGAAAATACAACTACTTAGCATGATCTTGTGAGATTGATGGATTTGAACATGTATGGGGTTTACAGAGCTTTCTTATTTCCCATTGCTTAATTGCAAGGATGTATGATGTCTGGCATCTCCAAGCACAACCATTTTCATCACAAATGACAATTAGCTTTGTTGGGTTCGATAGTTGTGTCTAGTAGTTGGCTCCTTTGCTCACATGATACTGCTGCAAAACATGTTGTACTTCTTGTTTCATTAGAAAACACATCCCTTCAAAGAGAGTCCCCATCGGATGTTGGACTTCTTTGCAATCCAAGCTATGACCGTATTCAGAATCTTGAACATTAGATTCTTCAAAATTGTTCGTGGTGGTGGTATGTAGTATGGTGGTACAATTGTTATTGGTGAAACATGCTTAGCTTTTTCCTTATGATCTTCCTCCTGGGTTGATTGTGTATAACTTTTTCTTCGTTCTCACTAAACGGATCAAGTTCTTCGTTAGGTAAGCCAGACTCTATTATAAACTCAGGCTCGTTTGGTTAGGTTGATGAGGTAGGCTCTACTGCACAATGGGTACTCAAGTATGGATGAGGTTGATCCTCCGTATTTACAAATTTTTATGAGTCTAACAAATTGGTGGAAAATGCTGTGAAAAGAAGTAGAGTAAAAGATGATGTGGTTGGGTTAAAGCAAAAGTGTCTTGAGTTGCAGCGGATGTCTGTGAATAATGGGACTGAGGATAATATTGAGGGTTTGGGGTGAGAAGTGTATGTAGTTGGATGTTTGCATACAATTCACAACATTGAAGAATCTCACTTTGGCGAATAATAGAAATCATACCTTTGACATATTTTTCGTCAACAAGTTGCATTGTTGTAAACTTGAGCATTTTAAGCCCCATTATTTGTGGGTATCAGAATGAAATATCGCATACTTGGTCTAGTGATTGCAAACAAAGTTTCCGGTGGATTTTTTTTTCAAGGCTTCAAGTGTAAGGCCCCACTTTGTTTGAAAGAACAATGGGTGAGGGCATTGAAACGTATCCCCTTGATATGTTTTGATTATTTGGTCGTTGTAGTGCACTAACCATTTAACAGATGAGGAAGACATGTTGTGTAATAGAGAAAAATAGAGAAAGAAATGTGATAGAGAGATTGTGTTTGCAAAGTTGGAAGAAAGTGATAGAGCAAGGAAGTGTTGTGTAGATGTGTTAACAAAAGTGAATATGACTTCTATATATATGGGTCAAGGTTAAGGGTTTTTGACATAGAGTTAGGGTTTGGAGCATTAGATTCCCTAGCATAAAGCAAAAATGTCTCTGATGCAAAGCATTGTATTCCTGACCTAGGGTTAGGGTTAGGGTTAGGGTTTAGTTTAGGGTTTTTAGTGTAGTATAAGGTTCAAGGGCAACATTAAGCGTTTACGATCAAGGGTTAGGGTTAGGGTTTGCACAATAGACATATGGATTGGGGTCGAGAATTAGGCAAAAATGAAAAAAATTACTAATACTTCAAGATTTTAATCTATGAAGGCAATTTTTGGCACTTAGATTATTATTTGTATCAGCTACTTTGGTTAAAATAATGTTTCATTCTCATAGTTTTCATGCCAATGAAGCCATTAGGACAACTTTTAAGTCTTGATTTGACCCTCAAACACATTAGTGAAGTGGCCAAAAACATGAAAAAATTACTAGCCTTTCAAGATTTCAATTTATACTTCAAACTTTTAGCATTAAAACACACATGACGACAACTCAGAAATACAACAATGAAAAACAAACATGACTACTACAAATCATTAGATACTAAAATACCAATCAAGTAATTTGGGGGGGAAGGGTTCTTCAAAACTTGATTCAAGGTTCATCACTTCATCGAGGTATTCATCCAAACCCTTCAAATTCAAAGAGGGGCAGAAATTGGTGGTGGATGTGCACATGTTTGTGTGGGTGTTTCTGCGGTGGTAATATATAACTCCAGGTAGGTGAACTTGGATATTTTTGCGAACATAGAAAACATAATTATTACGTCCTCATCATCGTTCAATATGCATGTCCTGTACTAGCCACAATCACAACAAATGATATAGGTAATCAAAAATGTATATCCTTGACCACTTTACCATTTGGTAAACTAACCATGTTTCCAATAGCTTAGTTTAAGGCATCAAATGACATTCTTTTGTCAAGTTGAACGATCTTTGATGAAACACTTACAAACGTTGAACCATGTTTAAATGTTATGATAGCGTTATCTACACAATCGCATTGACTGACAATGAAGTCATGGTTTAGGGTTTAGGGTTAGGGTTTAAGGTAGCATAAAGGTTTCTAATTGAGGTGATGAATCAGACTGCCTTAGTGTAGACCATATTTATAATGTTTAATGGCTTATCACATATACTTCAAAAAGAATGGCCAAGATCCCATTGACAAAATGAACGACCTAGATATCATCGATTGGAGCAAGGCATGTTGAATGACCAAGATCCCACCAATAAAATCAACGACCTAGATATCACCAATTGGAGAAACACACATTTAACGGCTAAGATCTGATCGACAAAATGAACGACTTAGATATCACCGATTGGATCAATGCACGTTGAACGACCAAGATCTCACCAACAAAATTAACAGTCAAGATCCCACCGAATGAATTATGTTATTGTTAGATTTTTCTATAAATACAATGCATGTATTGCTATCATATACACTAACTTATAGACTTACCTTCTCTCATTCTCATATATCCCTCTTTAACTTCTTCTTGACGTTAGTATCAAAGCCTAAACCATGAAATTTACAACTGTTTCTCTTCTTTGGAAATAACACCTTCGTAGATCTGGAGAAGTATGTAATACATTCTGTTTAATTGAATGTTAATTATGTTATGATTCACAAATAAAGATGTTGTTATTATTTTGATTTTTGCAGGTAATAGATGATGTAATCCAATCATATGCTCAGGCTATGCCTTCTCTAGTTCCCATAATTGAACCTTTTTTTGGTTCAAGCTGGGTTTTTAGATGTTGCAAAACTTGGAAAAGTTAAAATCGACGACACTTTAGTGACTGCTTTGGTTGAAAGGTGGAGACCTGAGTTACACATATTTCATCTTCTTGTTGGTGAATGCATAATCACCTTGGAAGATGTTGCTCTTCAATTGGGTTTACGCATTGATGGAAGACCAGTTAGTGACCCAACATATTATGATTAAGAACAAATGTGCACATAATATATAGGTGTTGTCCCCCCTGAGAATGCACCGGTGGGATCAACACTTAAACTAAAATGATTAAAAGAAAACATGTTGACTCTCCCAGGAGAACCCACATCCCAACAATTAGCAGCCCATTGTAGGGCATACATTTTAGGGATGATTGGTGGGGTGTTGATGCCAAACAAGTCAAGGAATAGAGTTCACCTGATGTATTTACCCTTGTTAGTAGATCTTGATCGAGCTGATCGATACAGCTGGGGTTCGACATGTTTAACATATTCGTACAAAGAAATGTGTAGGGCTATTTATCCCACATCCAAAAAAATGGAAGGATGTATAGTGTTGTTAGAGTCTTGAGCATGGTATCGCATGTTGTTCATTCAACTAAGGGTTGAGCGCCAATCGTCATATCCTCTCACAACTAGATAAACAAAAAATTCTCACTTAAACAAAGTCCATTTTTGGTAATGTAATTGACACTAACATATTACACTTCACTAGATGGAGCGGCAGAGGGCTACATTTTTTTTGGAATCCCATATGATGATGTGATAGACTACAAGTCAAGATTCGAAAACATAAGTACAAGGAGGTTGAATGATTTTTTTTTAATTTATTCAAACATCAATTACATTGTTTTTAAAATTACTAGCACAAATTATATTTTCAGTTTGCTGGATGCCTTACAAAGGTTTTGAGTCATTTTAGTCAGAAAATGCATACAAGGATTCCAAAATATGGAGTGCATATGTAGTTTTAATTTGTTTTCCAATGGTAGTATGATATCAAACTGACAGAGTTAAGTTCCAATTTGGACTTTGTCAAGACATACCAAATTCATCATATAATTTTGACAAAGTCCATCGTACTAACATGAGAGAACATAGTGACACAAATTGGATAGAGGAACATCAACAATGGATTGCAATTTGGAAGGAAAGACGTAAATATGTGTTAATCAACCAACCAATTCTAGAAAAAATTGAACATATGAGTCACTACATGAATTGGTATCAAGCAAATTCAAAAATTTGCCTAACTTGGTTTGCAACCCATCTAAACGTTGTTGTCACATCTCGTTCAGCTCCAGACATGGAAACTGAACAACATCCTCCACAACAAAGCCCACCAGTCGTTGCCAACATGCATGATGAATGACTACAACCACATGCTTAATCATATGAATTCACGCCACAACCTCATCATCATGAAGAAGATTATGGGTACAATCCGAAATTCTTCAGTGCTAGCAGAAAAGACTTTATGAGCAACCTCATGGGTACAAATCTTTGAACACCGGAGTCTGCTTATGCGTACATGCAAAGTATGTTCATACCTTCGTTTGCATCCTTTCACCAAAGTATTGCTAATAGTTTTTTCACTAATGACTTTATCCATGAAAAACAATTTATTGTTTCTGATGAACAACTTGAACCATAAGAACATAGGCGAGTATGTCGACAACCGACAACAAACAAACAACCTAGTGGAACTAATGGGCACAGACGATATTAATTACTTGTCCTTAATAATTATGTCCCATTATGATGATTGTGAGTTTGCACTGATTAATTGAATGAAAAATATATTAATTGACTGAGCACTACATTTTTTTTATACAAATTGACTGAACATTCATTTCTTTGAGACAATTTGACCCCACGTTATTTTTTCTCATACGATTTGACCTCACATTGTTCATTTTGAGACAATGTGACTAGACAATGTTTTCTATGTGATGATTTGACTGAACACTGCTTTTTTGAATTGCGCAAACCAAATGTAATTAATTAAGACACAATCTAAACCATTTATATTGTTAGTGCAATCTTAGCAATTGATATGAGTCACGGGAGAGCAATATATCATCTAATAATATATAGCAGTTGGGGTTTGATGCAACTCAACACCTTTGTTTGATATTCACCCTATTGCTTAAAACATGAAGAGTGTATACACTCTTGTGTATTGCGATGCTGACATTATTCCATCAGATGAAGGGATAGTGTTTGAAAGCCCTAATGATCCTAAAGTCATCACAATAAATAAGGACACGTTGCTCGGTGCCTTAAGGAAAACAATTTTTGACACCAGCAGAAGTTGTTAAATTTTAATAAATCTTTTTTTACCGTCAACCAATCTATGTAGATGGTGATTTTGTTGCATACGATTGTATGAAGCTCAAATTCGATGATAATGTGAGAAAAATATTTTTCATCTATTCAAAATTGAGTACCAAAGGTCCAATTAAGTCGAATGCAACTTTTAGGCGTTCTCTAGATGAAATCCTTGTCCTGCTACACAAACCAAGGAAACCAAGAACGACTGATGAAATAATTGCTCTAATGTGTGATAAATATGTGTAGTCAATACACAAACTACTTGTTACTTTTTTAGAATAAACTTGCAATTCATCATTAGAATTCCATTGTTGCTTTTTTTAAGATTCCCTACTTTAAACGTGTTAGTTCCAGAGGATTATGATGTTTACCTAAGTTTTATCTATCTAAGTCTTTTTTTTTTGTCTTCTTCAATTTAGATAAACTTGATTTCATTTAAAGATTAGTTATTATTTTTTAAATACTATTCTAGATAAATTATATTTAAGTACTTAAATTTTTACATCAATCATCAATGCGTACTATTAAAATTGGACATGTTTTATTTATTTAATTTGTTTATGTTAAAGAATTAGATCACTTAGATATATGCATTTTTATAAATATTTAACTAAATTATATTTATATTGAGTATTTAAATATATGATTTTTTCTTAAATAATATTCTTGATAAATTATATTATATATATATATATATATATATGTAAAATAAAAAAATAAAACAAAAATATTTTTTAAAACAAAAAATTGTTTAAATTAAAAAAAAATAGTTAATTTTTTTCTCTAGTATTTCATCATAAATCATCATTTGAATCACTTTAAGATAATTATTTTAAAACTCACCAAATTTATCATACATAAATGAATTGTGATTGGATGATTGTATAGTTTTTTTTACATTATCATTATATAACTTTTGTTCTCATAAAAATAAGTTATTTAACTAATCAGGAATTTTATTTATACGTGTTTTTTAATCAATAAAATAAGTTTTTAATTGAAAAAAAGTGTTTACAAACACATTTAAAAATTGGCATTGTCCATGTAGGAATAAAATCAATACGTAAAAAGTGTTATACTATTTATTTTAATAGTTATGTTATACTAATTTGATAATTTAAAAGATTAATTTGAAGCTCAAATCAATTTGGGGACAAATTTTAAAATTAAAAAAGTTTAAAGGCAAAAGGCTGCATAAAAGATGATTTTTATACATTATTTTAAGTAATAATTTTTTCATCCCACTTTTATAAAAAAGATGAAGATAAAAATTATTTGCAAAATGTTTTCCAACCTATCATAATAAATAATTACTTTTATCTATTTTTTAAAAAAAGTTTAAGATTTTTTACTGTAAAAGAATGCAAAAAAAAAGATTAAGATTAAAAAATAGATAATAAAATATAAAAATATTCTATCATAACTATATTATGACATAATTGTATTTTCATTTTTTTATTACAGTTAATGTACAAATTTAGTTATCTAATACTTATTTTACTTGAATTGAATTTCTTTTGAAATTATTGCAATTAAATTCTTTTCATGCATAACAGATTTCTTTCATTTCATTTCTCTTCATCTTTCTAAAACTTTTTGTTCAATACTTTCTCTTTCAAGAAAAGTTCATTGACCAAAAACTTGTATTATTCTTTTTCTTCATTCCTTCTCTCTTGTCAAAAGATTCAAAGGATTAACCGTCTGAGAATTCATTTGTTTCTTCCCTTCTCCCTCTTGACAAAAGATTTCAAGGGATTAATCGTCTGAGATATCTTCTGTTTCTTACAAAAGATTTCAAAGGACTAACCGCCTGAGATATCTTTTTCCCTTTCCCTTTAAACAAAAGATTTCAAAGGACTAACCGCCTGAGATATCTTTTGTTTCCCCTTACAAAGATTCAAGGGACTAACCACCTAAGAATTCTTTGTCTTAACACATTGGAGCGTACATCCTTTGTGGTACAAGTAGAGCGTACATCAACTTGGGTTGTTATACTAAGAACAAGAAAGGGTACATCTCTTGTGGATCAATTCAAGTGGAACGTACATCCACTTGGTTGTTCAAAGAGAATAAGGGAGGGTACATCCCTTGCGGATCTTTACTTGTAAAGAATTTTACAAGGTTATTGGAAATCTCAAGAACCAGTGGTTACTTGGGAACTGGATGTAGGCACGGGTTGTGGCCGAACCAGTATAAATCTTGTGTTTGTCTTCTTCTTCCCTACTCTCTTTAATTTCCGCTGTGTACTTTTTATTTCCGCTTTACTTTTGTCTAAGTTATTGTTTTTGTTCTTTACTTCCTCATAACTTAGTAGTAAAGCCTAATTGGATCTAGTAATATTAAGAAGGATAATTTTTAATTAGTTAAGATACATTAATAATTAATTCAATCCCCCCTTCTTAATTATTCCGAGGCCACTTGATCCAACAAGTGGTATCAGAGCAGGTTTCTTGAGAAAAGTTTCACAACTTCAAGATTCATGGCCTCCTCAAATTCTCTGTTTCCCGAGGGAAACTCCATCCATAGGCCACCTATCTTTAATGGTGAGGGTTACCACTATTGGAAAACCCGAATGCAAATCTTTATTGAAGCCATAGATTTAAACATTTGGGAAGCAATAGAAATAGGACCTTATGTACCCACCATAGTAGATGCAAGCACAAGCACAACAACAGAAAAACTTAGAGATAAATGGACTGAAGATGATAAAAGAAGAATCCAATATAACTTTAAAGCCAAAAACATTATTACTTCTGCCCTAGGAATAGGTGAATATTTTAGAGTGTCAAATTGTTCAAATGCAAAGGAGATGTGGGATACTCTCCAACTTACACATGAAGGCACCACTGATGTGAAAAGATCTAGAGTCAACACCCTTACACATGAATATGAATTATTTAGGATGAACACTAATGAGAACATCCAAAGCATGCAGAAAAGATTCACACACATAGTCAATCACCTTGCCTCCTTAGGAAAAACCTTTCCTAATGAAGATTTAATTAATAAAGTTTTGAGATGCTTAAGTAGGGAATGACAGCCCAAGGTAACTGTCATTTCTGAAAGTAAAGATCTTTCTTCTATGTCTCTTGCCACTGTTTTTGGCAAACTGCAGGAACATGAAATGGAACTTTAACTTCTCAACCAAAATGAGGAGACCGACAAAATGAAAAGAAGCATAGCACTCAAAGCCTCCTCCTCAATGCAAGAAGAAGAAGAAGAAGAATCTGATGATGAAGAGGACTTCTCACGCTTTGTGAAGAAGTTTCATAAATTCGTCAAAAATAGAAGAATGGAGAGAAGCCATAACTTCGACAATGGGAAGAGATCTCAAGAAGGTTCCCCAACACTTAAATGCTATAAGTGCAATCGACCCGGTCACATAAAGGCACACTGCCCCACAAATGAATCATGTCCAGAAAAGAATCAGAAGAAAAGCCATGAAGAAAGAAGATCCAAGAAGGCGTATATTGCTTGGGATGACAATGACTCATCCGATGGTTCGGAGAAGGAGATCAACCTTCTATCCAAGTACTATGAGAGCGATGAGAACATATCACAAGAAGATTAAGAAAAAAAAGAAAAAGTCTGACTTCCATCTTTAAAGACCCAGGCACTTAAATCATGAAAAAGGTAACATCAAAACCATTCTCTTTTAAATTAAGTTGGTTGAAACTTTCCTTCAATTAACTTGTTTATATGATGACTAACAAAATTTTATTTTTTTGTCTTGATTGATTGCTATTGTGAATTTGTGCTTATATGTTTGATTGAGTTAATTTTCTTTCTCAAAGCATGAAGTTTTTTTTAATGTTTGATAATGCCTGTGTTCTATATCCTTTAATCCTTGTTTGATTCTTATTTGATATATTTTTAATAAGTATGTTTAAAATAATTATGCATAATTTGACATGATTGAATTTTTGATAAGAATTATATTGGTATGCAAAATAGTTTAATTAAGTAAAGTATTAACCATGATATGTGTTGATGAGTTTTACTTAGATTTTTTAGTGGTTAGTTCTCTGGTAATCGATTACCACTATGTGTAATCGATTACAGTAGAACAAACTTCTTGTAATCAATTACAATCTACATGTAATCGATTACATGAAAAGTTTTAGTTCTGGTAATCGATTACAGGATCTATGTAATCGATTACAGCGCGTCTCCCTCTATAAATTCAAAACGTCAGAAACACAGTCATTCGTGATTTCTTCTCTGCGACGAACCCTTTTCTCCCAAATTTCAAAATCACATAACTTCCTCATTTCTCAACCAAATCATGTCCCACAAAGCCCAAAATTCATCATTTTTCATTCTCTTTCATCTCCATCGATCAAAACTTCCAAAAAATCCTTCAAATAGCAGAACCATCAAAGAAGCGAAAGGGTGTTTCGACTTCATTCGCAATCATCGAAACTCGAAGTCACGGATCATCCAAGGAGCAGACAACCCAAACTCCTCCCTCCATATCATCTCCTATGTTGTTTTCCTCGGAAGAAAAACGTATCTGGTACAATTATCTCTTTTCTTCTCGTTCCATTATCGACCCTAAGTTCGTAGACTTAGCTTTCTTTGATGATGAAGTGTTTGATTGCTTTCAAGCATTTCAAAATTCTGGTTTAATTCAGTTTATCTCCATGAAACTTTCTTTTTACCCTGAATTGGTTAAAACCTTTTATTCTAACTTGGAAATTCAAGAAGATTCCATGATTTCCAAAGTTTATGGGATTAAGATGGTCATAGACCAGTCCCTTTTCTTTGAACTCACTCAATTATCCAGTGACGGTGTACCATTTGAGGGTACACTTGATGATGAGTGGAAGTTCGATTTTTCTGTTTCTGATGCCCGTCGAATGGTTTGTACCAACCAAGCGGATATGACCGGAAGGTTTTTTGCTGGTTCATTGGCATTCAAATGCCGCATCATGCACTACTTGATTGTGCGCATCCTACTCCCTAGATCATCCAACCTTGCACAAGTTTCTGAGGAAGATTTAATAATTTTGTGGATTTTCTTAACCGGTCGTCAAATCGACTGGGCCCATCTTGTGAGATATCGCATGCATAAGGCATTGTGATCAAATGCTCAACTCCCATATCCCCATCTGATCACCTTGTTTCTACAACATTTTAATGTCCCTCTTGACTTTGAGCCCTTTGTCAAAGTCAAGAGATCCTTCTCTATTGGTGCGAATGTAGTCTCCTCTTTCGGATACCGCAAAGAGAGGGATGGCTCTTGAGTGAAGAAGGATGCTCCAGTACAGGCCGCTGAAGACCGCTCTCCATCACCACATTGTCAGAGAGATGACTCTTCATCTCTTATGCACAACATTCTTGACAGGTTGGATGGACTCCACACCTTCGTCGGTGAACGCTTTGACTCGTTGGATAGCCGTATTGAAGCCATGGATGCACGATTTGCAGGGATGGACACACATATCACCAAACTTGAGGAGGATGCTAGCTTTGTTCGTCAGTGCTTTGACCTTCCAACACCATCCTCATAGACTTAGATTATTATTATATTTTAATCTTAAGCCTTGTATTTGGCTATGTTTTTATGACATTATTCTTTGAACATTTGGGATTGTTTTTAGTATTTGCTACTTAGTTAATTATGACTGAACATGGTGATTATATTTATTTGCTCTTAGATGTTTATGATTATGTGTTTTAAACTTAGTTATTTTGATGATATATGTCTAGTTGTATGTACTTACATTTGGTATTATGCTTTGTGTATGTTTTAAAATTATTTATGTATGATTTTATTTTATGCACTTTGGCTTTTTGATGTTGCCAAATGGGGAGAGAAAATGGGTATTTTAGAAATCAAGATATTATATTTTCAGAACTTCAAAATTAAGCATAAATTCTAAAAGAAAGTGGAAGAAAGAGATGAGTGAACGATAGAGCAAAACTTGTATGTATTCTCTTGATTTTAGGATTGTCATCATCAAAAAGGGGGAGATTATGGAAGCAATGCCTTCCAAGATTATTTTGATGATGCCAAAGAATCAAGAGTCAAACAAGTTTCAAGATTCAAGAATAATCAAGATCAAGATTCAAGTAAAGAATCAAGACTCAAGATTCAAGAATCAAGAGAAGACTCAATCAAGATAAGTATTAAAAGAGTTTTTCGAAACATTGAATAGCACAAGAATTTTTCAAAAAGAAAAATATTTTACCAAAGAGTTTTACTCTCTGGTAATCGATTACCAGTAGCCAACATTGTTTTCAAACTGATTTACAAAGCTGTAATCGATTACCATAATCATGTAATCGATTACCAATGTTTTAAAACGTTAGATTTCAAATTTCAAGAGTTACAACTTGTGATAAAACTTTTTCAAATCATTTCAAACTTGTGTAATCGATTACATGATTACCGGTGTTTCTAAACGTTTTGATTTTCAAATTTAAACATGAAGAGTCACATCTGTTGATGTGCAATCGATTACACTATGATGGTAATCAATTACCAGTGACTGATTTCGAAAAATAAATTTTCAAAAGTCACAATTCTTAAAGTGACTTGTTTCTGAAGATTTTTTCAAAAGTCACAACTTTTTAAGTGACTAGTTTTCACAAAAGTCACAACTCTTAAAGTGACTATTTTTAAAGAAATTGCCAAGAGTAAAAAACTTTAACTTGAGTCATCAAATGATTATAAATATGTGACCATGACACGAATTTAAAAAAGACTGATTCTTTTCATGCATAACAGATTTCTTTCATTTTATTTCTCTTCATCTTTCTAAAATTTTTTGTTCAATACTTTCTCTTTCAAGAAAAGTTCATTGACCAAAAACTTGTGCTATTCTTTTTCTTCATTCCTTCTCTCTTGTCAAAAGATTCAAAGGACTGACCGCCTGAGAATTCTTTTGTTTCTTCCCTTCTCCCTCTTGACAAAAGATTTTAAGGGACTAACCGTCTGAGATATCTTCTGTTTCTTACAAAAGATTTCAAAGGACTAACCGCCTGAGATATCTTTTTCCCTTCCCCTTACAAAGATTCAAGGGACTAACCGCCTAAGAATTCTTTGTCTTAACACATTGGAGCGTACATCCTTTGTAGTATAAGTAGAGCGTACATCTACTTGGGTTGTTATACTGAGAATAAGAGAGGGTACATCTCTTGTGGATCAATTCAAGTGGAGCGTACATCCACTTGGTTATTCAAAGAGAACAAGGGAGGGTACATCCCTTGTGGATCTTTGCTGGTAAAGAATTTTACAATGTTATTGAAAATCTCAAGAACCGGTGGTTGCTTGGGGACTGGATGTAGGTACGGGTTGTGACCGAACTAGTATAAATCTTGTGTTTGTCTTCTTCTTTTACTACACTCTTTAATTTTCATTGTGTACTTTTTATTTCCGCTTTACTTTTTGTCTAAGTTATTATTTTTGTTCTTTACTTCCTCATAACTTATTAATAAAACCTAATTGAATCTAGTAATATTAAGAAGGATAATTTTTAATTAGTCAAGACACATTAATAATTAATTCAACTCCCTTCTTAATTATTCCGAGACCACTTGATCCAACAAAAAAGTTTAAAGACAAAAAGACTGCATAAAAGATGATTTTTATACATTATTTTAAGTAATAATTTTTCTCATCCCACTTCTATTAAAAAGATGAAGATAAAAATTATTTGCAAAATGTTTTCCAACCTATCTTAATAAATAATTACTTTTATCTATTTTTTAAAAATAGTTTAAGATTTTTTACGGTAAAAGAATGCAAAAAAAAAATTTAAGATTAAAAAATAGAAAATAAAATATAAAAATATTCTATCATAACTATATTACGACATAATTGTATTTTCATTTTTTTTATTACAGTTAATGTACAAATTTAGTTATCTAATGCTTATTTTACTTGAATTTAATTTCTTTTGAAATTATTGCAATTAAATTATTTTATCATTTTTTTCTTTAGATAAAATATTTAAATTCTTACATTTTTTTACTTATTGAGAGTTTTTGATAAACTTGAAATAAGAATTTGTTTTAAAGGGTTAGAAGATTAAAAAAAAGTTTAAAGAATTTTAAAAGATTTAAAATTTAAAGTTTTAAAAACGATGAAATTCTTAGATTTTAGGTAAAATAGGAAAAAAATAATTTATAATATTACAACTAATTCAGAAAATAGTGATATAAAAAATGAAAATTGAGGAGTTAAGAAAAGCATACTGAAGAGTTTAATAATAAAAAAATAAAAAAGTTAAGAAATTAAATTTAAATATATTTCGACTAAAACTACACATTGTAGTAATTAAAACCAGAACTAAACCTTGGAATGTCATATAATATAGAAAGAAAAAAAACAAATGTAATTCCTTTACTTTCTCCGTCTGTTTCGTGGGAATTGGTATAGAGATCATAATTTTATTAATTTATTTAATAATATTTAATTAATAAATACATTATAATATGCAATCTCTCTCCTCTTTCTTTCCCTCTCTCTTTCTCAGACTCATAACAACCAAAAGCACAAAAGTATTAAGTATGCTGTATGCCGCAAAGAAAGAGAGATTGCGCAAACATTTCAGTGATTTTTGGGTAATTATCCTCGTGATCTGTGCACAATCGTCTGCTACTTCATATACCTTCTTCCTTCTCCCCCACCTCTTTTCCTCCTTTCTTTGTTCAACACCATTCCCATAGGAGCAACCCTTTTAAAAGTTTTGGGATTTGGAGGGTGCAAAAGGTGAGATTTTTCAGTTGGGTTTTGTATGTGTCGTCCCCCCCCTTTTTCTGGGTTTTTTTTTTTAATAATTTATTTAACTTTTTTTCCTTCTGGGATTTCTTGTTATGTATGTGAAGCAGAGCCAATGTGCTTTTTAAGGTTTGAGTCCTTAGTGTGAAGGTTTATGTAGTTTGGTGCATTATGTATCAGCTAGGTGAGTTCAAGTTGCATTTTTATCTGTGTATTTTGACTTTGACTTTTATTTTGTTGTGTTTCTTGTTCTTGTGTTCCACCTGCTGCTTTTGTGTATTGCAATTTTGGCTTGGATGGGGGTTGTTGACAGGTTTTCATATCACAATTGACTGCTTCTGTAACAATTTACTTCATTGGAAGAATTTCTCATGTGCTTGAGTTTGTGGTGGTTGGTTTGCTTAAATTGTTTTATTGAGTTCTTTTAGGTCAATTGCTTTGATCTATGGGGTGTTTGAGTTTGTTGAGGTTGGCTTTACTCATGGCTTCTCACTTTACTATAGGTACACTTGAAAGAAGTCTCTTGATTATGAAGCGCTCTTGGTTCCTGAAAATGCATGTTATCTTAGGTTGAAGAGAGAGCTGTTAGGGGCATGAGTGTCATGGATATTTTAATATTATTCATATTAGATAGAGACTTGGTAGGTCTAAATTGAAAAATTCTAAATTTTTTATCTAACTGAAAGGTTTAATTGACTTTGTGATTTTGTTCTTCAACTGTAAAAGATTGGCATATGTACTTGTGATTGGGGCTTTGGTCAAAGAGGAGGGTTGCCTCTTAACTTTCAAATGAGTTTGAGCTGTCCTGATCAGTTATTTGATTCTGTTAATTTCCTTTTCTTCTACCTAATGTGCCTGGTAATTTTGTTTGATCTATGTCTTTGCTTAAAGTGAAAAAAAAAAATGAAAATTTATCTGATTGGTGATCTTAACAGATTGTTTGGTGTATGCTGTCATCAGAATTTAGCCCCCTTGAAAAGCCATCTTATATTCTATCTTATTTTGCTGAGAAATGAACCTTTATCCGTTAGAGAATGACATACTTGATACAGTAATTTTAAGCTCCTTTAAGAATCAAAACGCAAAGTCGATTAATACCAGTTTTGTTCCTTTCAATATAATTACTTTAACTTCCATTCAAATAAAGATTTTGAATATTCCACTGTCGCGTTTGGCATGAAACAAAATTACCCTTTTCACAAATGAAAATTCTGTGTCTTTTCCCCCCTTCAGAGTACTATATATAATGAGCTATCTATTGGACAGCAAAATAACCGTTTGCTTCCATTTCGAAGCCTTTAGTGCTTGATGACACTAGATCTTCTTTCTCATGCTGCTTGATGATGTAGAGTTTCTGAAGGCATTCACTTGGAAATGTATTTACATACTCATCTCATGAGAAGTTTTCTATTTCCTTGGCTTGTCCTCAAGTAATGTTTTCTTTAGTGATTGGTGGAACTTATTTGCTCCAAGAAGTTAAGATTAAAATCTATATCGTATTAATTTCCCTGTGGCAATTTTGTTTTGTCTTTGATATAATGAAGAGATGTTTGAGCAAATAGCAATATAAAAATTCCTTTTGCACTTTAGTTAATTAATGCAATAGTTCATTTTTCACATGACCATTATGTGTATGCATTCTCCCTTTGTAATTGTTGTTTTTTTTTCTCTTATACTTCTATTAAACTAGTAATGCATAGATGATTGAATCCATTTTTTGTTAGTTGCTACACTATTATAATCACTAGAGAAGGCATTTGTGGTGCAATTTAACTATTGGATTGTAATATGCCAGTTTACCTTTGGTATTCACTGAATGCGCCTCTTGGAAGCTTTTATGCATATCTTATAGTTAACTCCAATTTTTATGACTTCAGGAAGTAAATTTAGTCAAAAAGGTTCTTGTTTTCTTGTAGAACTTTTTGAATGCAAACTGTGAAGAAGATAAAGAACTTAAACTTATTTTATTCTTATGTATGGTCTCTTAGCATCTAAATTATCATAAAATGGAATCTCTTGGTCTAAGTAGAGTGTGTCTTCCTTTGAACATCATATAGTCATATCCAATGGAAATTGGACAACATGGAGTGTAATTCTTGTATGAAATGTGTTCATAGTATATTCATTCATTCTGAAAAAGCGATTTTCTAGTATTTTTAATTTTCCAATTTATTTATGACCAAAGTATTTCTTTCCTCTGATGAGTTTGTTTCCAACATCTGCTGCATAAAGTTGTCCACTCTTTCAGTGAACTGGTCACTTCATGTTATATAAATAGTTTTCTTTTGGTATCCTTTATTGCTTTACATACCCATCTTGTTTGCTTCATTGTGTTAAATTGCTCTGCTTTCTAATTATCATGTTTATATGAACTAAACAATCGTCCTAAGCTAGTGGGTAGTGTCTACTTTTTCTTTATTTGTTTTTCAAATATAAATTTATTTTTATTTTAGTGGAAAAATATAAATGTTTGGTACTTGCTTTAAATGTTGTATTTTTATGTATTTGTTCGGGTATGGTATACTATAAGGACTGGAATTTTATATTGCATGCTAACTTTTGTAAATTTTTTTAAATACTAATCAAACAAGTGCATGCTTAATTTTCTCTTTATTTCTGTTTTTATTATTCAGGGCATGAGTTTTGTGAAAATAATGCTTTAAAAGCAATGGGGGGACAATTGTGACAAACATGGATCCTCAGGCGTTCATTAGGTTGTCAATTGGTTCTCTGGGGTTGCGATGCACTGGAATTGAACTGAGCACTGCAAAATCTGGAATTCAAACACTCTCTTTACCTTGTGTTTGTGAGATACGGCTTCGAGGTTTTCCTGTTCAAACATCATCAATCCCCTTGATATCCTCCACAGAAGTTATACCTGATACTCAGAACGTTGCTTCTAGCTTTTATCTTGAGGAATCCAATTTAAAAGCGTTGTTAGCTCCTGGTTGCTTCTACAACACTCATACTTGTTTGGAGATTGCTGTGTTTTCAGGGAGGAAGGGATCCCATTGTGGAGTTGGCAACAAAAGGCAGCAAATTGGGATTTTTAAAATGCAGGTTGGCCCCGAGTGGGGTGAAGGAAAGCCAGTGATTCTTTTCAATGGGTGGATAGGTATTGGCAAGAACAAACAGGAGAATGGAAAGCCGGGTGCGGAGCTACATTTAAAAGTGAAACTAGATCCTGACCCTAGATATGTATTCCTGTTTGAAGATATAACAACATTGAGTCCTCAGATAGTTCAACTGCAGGGATCCATCAAGCAGCCAATCTTCAGTTGCAAGTTTAGTAAGGACAGGTGATATGAAATTCATGATCTATTTTACTTTCAATTGTGTTGACTCTTCTAAGAAATCTTTAGAAGTCATTATTTAGTTGTTCTCAAATAACTTGCATTTGAGTTTTAAAATTGAAATCAATATCATGTTTTACAAGGTTTTTCTTCTGTCAACATAATTAAGTATGGATCTGGCTCCTCTAAAGTGAACTCACTTTAGAGAGTGAAGTAACAAATTTTTCAATCATCAATGAGAAAATCAATGATTAATATTATGTGCACGTGCATTATAAATCATGCACGTGTTAGAATATCAACCATTGATTTCTTCGTCAACAACTTAGATTTGTTACTTTACTGACCAAAGTGAATAACTCGCTTTGGAGGAGCCAAATCCATTACGTATAATTTTCTTTGCATCCTGAAGCATGGACAAAACACTTATACCAGAATGTCTGTGTGGACTGATGTAGTTAACCAGTCTCCTCCAATGGAAGCTTAAATTATATTTCATAAAAACATGACGCCTGATTTTGGGACCAAGGAATTAAATCATTCTCTCAAATCAATATTTCAAGTAGGAAATTGGTAGTGTGTTTTCTTCGTTGTTTCTTTGCCAGTTGGTTGGACCTAATATCTGTAAGACCTGCAACACTTGTCTAAACATTTGTTGTCAATAAAACTTTTGATAGCTATGGAATGACAGGGTTTCCCAGATTGACCCGTTGAGCGCATACTGGTCAGGTTCTAATGACATTTCTGACTTAGAGACAGAGAGGAGAGAAAGAAAGGGGTGGAAGGTGACAATACATGACCTCTCTGGCTCGGCTGTAGCTGCAGCCTTCATAACAACTCCCTTTGTTCCATCTTCAGGTTGTGATTGGGTTGCCAGATCCAACCCGGGTTCTTGGTTGAT
The DNA here is from genome assembly GCF_000004515.6 of Glycine max. NCBI lineage: Eukaryota > Viridiplantae > Streptophyta > Magnoliopsida > Fabales > Fabaceae > Glycine > Glycine max. The sequence goes on from NC_038243.2 coordinate 14,274,253, forward strand.
TGTTCGTCCTGACTTAGGTCGATCTGAGAGCTGGCAGCCATGGGGAAAGCTTGAAGCATGGCGCGAGCGTGGCATTAGAGACACTGTTTGCTGCAGATTCCATCTTCTGTCTGAAGCTCAAGGAGGTGAATTTCTTATGTCTGAAATACACATAAGTGCTGAAAAGGGTGGAGAGTTTTTCATAGACACTGAGAAACATATGCAAACAGTAGCTACTGCAGCAAGTCCAATACCTAGTCCACAAAGTAGCGGAGACTTTGGTGCGCTGAGTCCATTGGTTGGAGGTTTTGTCATGAGTTGTAGAGTTCAAGGTGAAGGGAAGCGAAGTAAACCATTGGTACAATTGGCAATGCGACACGTGACATGCGTGGAGGATGCTGCCATCTTCATGGCACTTGCAGCATCTGTTGACCTCAGTATCGTGGCGTGTAAACCTTTCCGGAGGAAGGTCAGGAGAGGTTTTTGGCATTCTATGTGATCAGCAAGGCAAATGTATTTATAGGCACTGTCATAACTGTGAATGCTCTGCCTTTGCTTTTCATTGCTGCAATGCTTAAAAAATTGTACAGCTTAAGTTAGTGTCATACGTTGCCCTCTTGTGAATTCTTCAACATATAATGATGTCTATGGCTACATGACAATGTGGCCTTTGTTCGATTAGGGTGCACAAAACAATCTCAAGTTAATGAACTTTTCTAGAATTAACCTCATTCTGAAAAGCTCCTATGTTTGATAGATGTTATTGTCTAATATCATATATCTTTCCTTCAATATTGTGAGTTGGGTTCAAGGTAGACCTTGTACATTGTATTATCCATTTACTGAATTTTACAATATGCGCAGATTCATAATTTTGAATATCTAAGGTAAATAAACAAGTTGTCACTATAGACTCTATCATGAACTTGAATCCAACATTACATTTTTTAAATAGTTTTTTTTCTAAAAAATATTCAGTAGTTTCCCCCCCTTAAAATGGTGTGTATTTTTCCTTGTGTAGAAGAAAAAATAAGTCTGTAGAAGAAAAAAATAAAGTTTTAAAATAAGTATCATTTTAGTGTTAATGTAATATTAATTATTTTGAATTCTCCTAATACATAATATTTTTTTAAGAATGCTATAATTGTGCCACATCATTTCTAGCAAAGATTAATTTTGAAAAAAACTCAAGTTCTACGTCTGATAAAGATAGAGTCAGAAAAAAGTATATAAGTGAGGATAATTCTTACCATATGAGCTAATTTTTGAGACTGAGTTAGATCTAAACTCAACACTTAGATTGAGTTTAAATTCATATTTAAAAAAAAACTCCCTTTTAAGAAGGTATGGAGGGATGTATTTGAAAAAAACAAAGTCCCATATAAGTTAGAGATAATATCAAGATAGAGTATATAATTCTCATCACATGAGCTAACTTTTGAGGTAGAGTTAGACCAATCCATAGTGTTAAGATTAGGCCTAAGCCTATATTCTAAGAAATAATAAAGTTAGTTTTATATAATTACTACCTTCTTTTATCTATTTATTAATTTTTCTTGGTTTATGAAAAAAAACCTAGGATAACATTGTGTGATTGGATCAACAATGTGTCATCTTGAATTCACTTGCGTTAAAGACATAAAAGCAACTCTTAATAGTTTTGATTGGACACAAATAAATTGGAATGTAATGCATATTCAAACACTTTCAAGTCACACTAAGGACATAAAAGCTATTTTAGATAGTTTTGATTGGATGCACATAAATTGGTATTACCTTTGGTCCTATATACTCCTCCCGTTCCATTATAATTGTCATCCTAGGTTATTTTATACAGACCAAGAAAAACCAATAAATAGATGAAAGAGAATAACAATTTTACAAAATTAATCTTATAATTATTAATTCATTTCTTGTTTTTGTATCCCATATCATTAATATCATACAGGATATAAGTGGACAAAAGTAATTAATATTATATTGAAAACATAAAATGACAATTATTTTGGGATAAATATTTTCTTCTTACATGACAATTATAATGGGACGAAGAAAGTATAAGAAACAATTACCTTGTTTATCAAGACCAATGAAAATGGTTAGATTAGTTAACTTGTCATAAATTTTAATTTAATTTCAAACTATCAATGACATTAAATGACTTAAGAGGTGATTATTTTTCAAAACATAATTTTTCAACAAATGTATTCCTTATTTTGTTGATAGCTCAATAAATGTGTCCACTTTCATGAAAAAATGAGTATATATTATTAATAGACCTCATAATTAATTAGGAGATTTTTTTTGGCAATAAAGTAGTCTTATGTTTCTTATAATTAGGACAAAAATCAAATGTTTTCTTTTGTTTCTTATATATAGGTTCGGAGGTAGTATGCAACACATATTCAAACAACCTTGAATTCCTTTAAAGACGAACTCCATTCGGTCTCAAATATAAGTAAAAAGAAATTAACTTATGTTAATTAATAAAGTTAGTTAGTATCGTTTAATTGTATCAATTTCATTTAAAATATAAACCTTTTTTTTTCAAACTATCCTTCTTTAGAACTTGATATCAAGAATAAAATATAGTCATGAAAAATAAAACATAAACTAAATGAAGGGTAATTTGGGAGTTATCTCGTTAAATAGAGTAAAATTAGTTGACATTTGCATATATTTGAGATCAATATAGAAGATTTTTTCTTCTTACATTCAAGAATGAAGAAAGTGAAACCTACTCTTGATAATTTTGATCGAACACACATAAATTAGTATGTAATACATATTCGAACACCTTGAGTTCACGCTAAAGACATCAAACTAGTCTTAATAGTTTTGATTGGACGCACATAAATTGATATGTTACACGTATTGAGACACCTCCTTGAATTTACGTTAAATGCATAAAAGCTATTTTTGAAAAAAAAATTATTGGACACACATAAATTAATATGTAACGTATATTCAAACAACTATTAATATACTAGTATGAAAAAGCAGCAGCATAGTGTTAGATTTAAGATCAAACATTCTTCTTGTAATTTATTCTTTTCCTTCCATTTGAATTTCTAATCTCTTTTGATTTCTTGAATTTTAAGGATTGTTCTACAGGGCTAATTTTCTTATATGTCGAATTAGAGAAGTAGTTCACCCATCAATCACTAATATTGCAACTTCTAGTTGTACAATTTAATCCACTTTTTTTAACAACTTTTATTTTTTTGCTTAAAAAGCAAAAGTTCCTTCAAATAATCTATCTTGAAGTACTTTTTTTTGGTGTAGTAAAAACTCATTTTTTTTACTTGTTCTTCATTGTAAAGAAACTAGGAGTAGAATTTCTCCAAATTGTGTTTTGTCTAACTTCTCTTAAGAAAAGAGGAATTAAAAAAGAAATTAACTTAAACACTACCTTCATTTATAATTTCAACTCATCATAATAAAATGTTTTTGAGTTGCTGTAGGGCCAAGAGTAGGAGGACTAATTCTTTTCATTTTTAGGTAACTTGGATTTCTCATCTAGATTATTATTATTTAGTGGACAACATGTGGAGTGGCTCTTTTGGAAGGAAAGGTGAAAAATGAATCTATTATTTTTAATTCTCAAATGTTTGGGAATATTTTTAGAAAAAAATGTCAGTTGGAAGCTTGCATAAAAGGAATCCACACTAAGCTTGACAATGGCTCTTCTTCCTCTCTCATTGCTTTGGAGAAGCATCTTCAAGATCAGTACAACCAAATTCTTCACCAAGAGGAGATGTTGAAGTATCAAAAGTCTAGAGAGAAGTGGGTTAGATTTGGTAATAAAAACACCTAGTTTTTTCCACACACAACAATTACCAGGAGAAGAAAGAACAAACTTTTCAACCTTATGATTGATAATATTTGGTGTTTTGATGAGGCAGTTCTTCAAATGGAAGCCCGGGCCTTCTTCAAAGATATGTTTCAATCCCAGAATAATTGTTAGTCTCATAGTTCGGTAATATTAGAACTCCCTTGGCTTGATCATGTTGCTTGTCAATCCCTTACTGCTTTGGTTTCTGTTGATGAAGTTAAAGAAATTGTTTTTTATATGTGACCCTACAAAGCCCTAAAGCCTGATGGTTTTCAAAGTATTTTCTATTGCATTTTCTGGTCCATTGTTGGACATGATGTGTGGGAATTAGTGGATCATGCTATCTCTACTGGCCATATCAATAAAGGTTTGGCTGAGACCTTGATTGTTCCTATTCCTATGGTTGATAATCCCATCACCTTCAGAGATTTTCGCCCGATCAACTTATGCAATGTTCTTCTTAAGGTGGTCTCTAAGGTTATAGTGAATAGAGTAGGGCCTTTCTTGGACAATATTATTGGGTCCCTTCAAAGTAGTTTTATCCCAGGCAGGAGTACAAGTGTTAGTGCTATTATAGCCTAGGAGATTGTTCACCATCTTTACAAGAAGAAAGGTAAACTTGGCCACTTTGTTTTCAAAATTGATTTCGAGAAGACTTATGATATGGTTCATTGGAGATTCTTAGAGCTTACTCCATATGATTTTGGCTTCAAAACGTGAAAGCGAACACCATGGCTACAAACTTTAGATTATGTGTACGACAAATTCTTTCATGAGTCGTGAGTTGTCAAGAAAACATAGGCCGCTACTTGGCCTCTTGCATAAGCATTCCTCTAAACTGAAAGCCTACTCTAGGTACTTCACTACCCCAACATGGACCTGCTCTTCTAAGATAACACTGGTGACTAACTTCTCTATGAACTTAGGGTTTACTTCGTACAGGGATCTCACCGGAAGCTTAAACTTACTTGAGTCATCTCTAACAAGGGTTAAGGTTAATTCAAGGAATCCTAGAATAACTTCCTAGTTCGACCACTAATTAATGGTGTCTCATCTTAATCTTAGGTTTCCTCTCATCTCATAACAACTTTTGCCTGATAAGGATTTATATTTATCTCTCACCTAGACGTAGCATACTCTAAGGGTCATCCTCATCTAACTTAAATTCATAACAAAATGCTTAACACGAAAGGTGATTCCCAAGGGTCTATAACAACCTTAAGATACTTCACATACTCCAACCTAACTCGAAACACACTAAAGCGTCAATAATCGAAATCACTACAAGAGCTAACTCAGGGTAGGGAGATACTGTCCATGCATCCCATGAACACACAATCCATGCATCCCATGAACACACAGGGGCATCAATCATATCAATACATGATCATGTACACATAGAGACCACGATGAGCCCTAGGTAGTCCTTGGAGCATCCTCAGACTTTGCTTGGGTCAAAAGGTAAAGAGAAGTAAAATCTATCTCACTAATCATACAACTATCATCAGTAATCCTTTAGGTCATCTACCTTGCGCAAGAACACATTCTTGAATCCCTCTATGTTCAACAAAACACTGCCATACTAACGATATTACATTCTCTTAAGGTTTCACATTAAGCATTCTAACTACTTCTTGTAACTTTCCTAACTACTCTATACTCTTAAACAACTATATACCAAACATCTCCTAGGAACTACGATTACAGGTTTCTATAAGTACTACACCTACAAGATTCTTAATCTCACACTTAGGTGGTAAACTAAGCACATGCTTAAGGAACACAAGTACGACGCTCACTAAGGTTGACTTCCATCTATGGTTAACCAGGATCATGCATACTCGGGTGTTTCCTCTCAAAACACCTTACTGCAATTCGCAAGGGCAAAAGTCTCTATTTGTATCGAAAATAGAAACATGACAGATTATCAAGCAGTTTAACAAGGCATGATCAGAAGATTATCAACCCATAACAAGATTAATAGCCGATTGACTAGGAGACAATAATTTTAAATCCAAAATGATCATTTATTCAGAATCAACAACAAATATTCCAAACAAATTCTAAAAACAAAACATGAACACAGTGTACACACATATGAAGACGTCAACAATCGCTTGATTGTGACAAAAACATCAATAATCCAACTATTTGGAATATGCTCATAACACAGAATGAATTATACTCGAGCTTGCAAGCGTAATCGAGTTACTTGACTTCAACATGCAACACAAGGAAATGGGTTATAGTAGAATTGGAAGGTGTGGTCAAAATAGTATTCCTTATGAAATATATCTTGATACATGTCATCAAACTATAAGGCATTATCAATCAATATCAAGTCTACTTGTATCACCTAACAGCTTGCCATAATGTCCAACTGCACTTCACAAATTATAGAGATGGCTAGTCTCATAACCCATAATTCAATAATGGATTTATGGTATAAAGACATTAAGGATGCAACACACATCACAAGCATCATTCAATCTCATTTAATCATGCAAAGGAAAATACAAATACTAATTCAAGCATGCTCAACAAAACCACTCATAAGTAATCACACAGAGCGCACACCAGAATATGGTAAGCACATAACACACTGGCCGAAAGGTTTGACCTGCTCTGATACCACTAAATGTGACACCCTCTACCCCACACATATATGTACTAATAATAAAAGGAATAAGAAATCAGAATTAATTAAAATTTTTTAGAACACATTTAAATAAAAGCATTTCAAAAGGATAAAAGGTTCACATTCATTTTTCTAACATCATAATATAACTTGCCCAATAAATAATAAAATCATCTCTGCTCAAAACAAGGCCATTGAAGACTTCATGCAATTAATATAGAAACCTATGCCCTAATGTCACACCCTATCAGAGCATTGTGTTTCGACGTCCTTTAGCACAAGGTTCCTTAAAACATTTCACCTAGTCATCTGCTACCACGAACACAAAGTTTGAGATAATCACAGATCCAAACACAAACAACATACGAGGAGTGAGTTATCACATTCCTAACTAATAGAGAGAAACAAGACAACATGTAGATATACATATCATATAAATGAAATACTACTTACTTAAACATAGCTCACGTCATTCCACCACTTTGTCACATAACATCACATCAAAACAGTACATGTCTCATTCATTTTCACATCATTCATGAACTCAAGGATCAAGACACAATATTACTAAATCAATCGATATCGATCAATATACAAGCGTTATGCAATAGATACACAAAGACTCAATCCTATATGCAATGTGGTATCATGTCAGTGAATAACCTCGTCAGGCACCTAGGAGTACTTGACAAGACAAACCATGCACTAGTAAGTCAGGTCACTCTCACTAGGTAAAATTATAGGGAGACCAGTCAGGGTCACATTGTTTTGCGAGAATGCTCCAACCATGTGGGATGGGCACAGACTTAAAGGAGCACTCAAACTGGGTGTATTTACCCCCAAGGCCTAGACTCTGAAGAGCCCGTCAGGGCCTCTCCCTCCTGATTCAAGTCCAACCCAAAAAACATTTTAGCACACAGACTCTATCTATGAACTGTACAAAACACACGACTCCTCAATTGTTCTCAAAATAATTTTATCTCATCGCGCTTGTGATTAAACTCGTCAGGTTCCCACAATGGTTCCATCACAATACTCATCGCGTATTAACTCGTCACCCTTAAAGGGTCTTATAGTCGTGTGATTGTATGATTCATAGCTCACAACTCAATGCACACAAAATCTCAATGCACATATATATTACAAGTCAATACATACTCAATTTATCACATACACTCGGTCTCAATTACAATGGTATAATCCCAAATAAGCATGTTATCACACCTCATGAATCATATATATTTTACCTATGAACTATGCAATACACACAACTACTCAATTATTTTCAAAATCATTTTAACTCGTTGCGCCTCAAAGTGATTCAACTCGTTGGGTTCCCACAATGGAACCCATCAAAATACTCATCGTGCAAAAACTTGTCGCCTTTAAAGGGTCTTACAATTGTGTGATTGCACAGTTCATAACTCACAACTTAATACATACATCTCAATACACATGTATCTCACCATTCATCACAGGTTCAATTTGTCACTTACTCACAATTTGAATTACCATTTCATAATATCAATATAAAAATTTATACAAAATTCTTCTCACAACATGGGAAGTAAAACCCCTCAAACAATTCCACACAATGATATTGAAATCAATGAATCAAAATCATAGGTGAAAAACACGAAAATCACAGGTTTTGAGTCTCTGCGGGAAAAGGAAAAGCTCAGTGTGAGGGATATTTCTTCCACCAAAGACATTATCTTTAAAATCCCAATGGTGGGTCTGTGCAAAAATAAGTTCCAAACCTCGGATTCAAATCCCAACGGTTAACGAGTCTGGGATCGTTATTTTATTGAGACAGGTTTTTAGTGTATGCAGGAAAAGAGAGGGCTTTGGGAGGGGGAGAAGGGAAAACAAAATTGAAAGGAAGAGAAAGTGTAGAGATGTATCGTCAGTCCAAAAACTGGCCTAATATGTCTCTATTTATAGTTAGGATACTCTCAGCCTATTATTTACTCTATTTATTTATTTTTTTATAAAAAAGAACTCTATTTTATTTCCTATCAAATGAATAAATAAAATATCTTTTTTTTTTCTTTCAAACCATTATAATTAAATAATAAATCTATTTCTCCTTATTTATTTAATTATAAAAACCTCATCATTTTTCTAAAACTTTATTTATTTTTAAATAAAAATCCTTTCTATTTTATTTTACGAAAAATGGGTTGTTACACAAACTAGTGATTGAATGGTGCCAAAATGGTGCTTCCATTGCAGGGGGGTTTGTCCTAGTGAGAATTTGTTTGGTTGGGTCAAAAAGTGACAAAATGGAGTATATAGCTCCAAATGAGTTGTGGATTGGTGTGAGAATGGAAGAAGGCCATTTCTTGATGCTAGGCCATAATACTAAGTGTTTTATAGTTATTAAGCTAATTATATTATTTAAATGACTATGGTATTAATGAAAAACAAAGATTTATCTTTATATGGATTAACTTACTTACATGATACTTATCATCATATTAATTTAATATGATGATAAGTAAGTATCATGTGAGTGTGAATTGATGTTGGAATATTTTGATTAGTCTATGACTTTTCTTTTTATTGTTAAGAACATTATATTATAATGACGTTGAGATGATTATATTTTCAAGTGTGGTGAATATACTATTGATAGGATGATGATTTTGATGATGTGTGTGATATGATTTTGGTATTGGAAAGGATTTTGTTGAATGTGGCGTTGAGAACTTAATGAAATATGGATGAGTTTATGATGATTTGTGAATTGAAATGGAATATCGATGATAATGGATGTCTTGTATAAGAACCACCCCTATATGTGGAAATGAGTTAGTTATATCCTTTGGGAAGATTTTGTTGTTGAAAATGGTATACTTAGAAGGGTATGTTTCACACTAGAAGCTCCCCTTCACTAAGGTGACCCATGGGTCTCACCTAGTGGGGTATCTCCCTAAGTACCACCCCTATGTTTTGACTTTGAATGACATGTCAGAGTGACATAAACTATTTCCCAAGTGGTTTAGCTGACTTGTTTGGTGCATAAGGAATTCATTGTTGTTGTTGTTGTTGTTGTTGTTATCTTTGGTACAAGTGTGTGCATAAAAATGTATTGTTGTCATTGGTACACAATGGGCACACAATTGGTGCACACAAATGATTGTTGTTGTTAGTGTAGTGCACAATTGGTGCACAATCATATTAGTAGGCATGTAAGTTAATGGTGCTTGGTGGACTCTCAACCTAGTGTTGGGGGTTTCGTAATGGTTAACGCTGAATGAGCCTATAAAATAGATAAGTGGGTGAATCCCTATAAATGTAAGGTCTTGTAAACCTACAGAGGTAAGTCATTGTCACACTTGTCTATATTCGATAAAATCACACTTCTCCCATAGGATCAACCAAAGAGATACCCTGAATGGTCAATGAGGAGACTTGTTAGGGGATGAGGCTCATGGGGACTAGTCATATTGTGTTGATACTCCATGGAGTAGAGTCGGTCTTGATGTTTGAGTTGGATGGGGCCTAGTTCGCTGTTGGTGTATGTCGTTTGTGATGATCATGGCGTAGTTGGCTACTGGTGTATGTCAGTTGTAATGATGGTAGGTCTTCCTCTTGGAGATGGATAATTCTTTATGAAGCATCATAGTTAGACGCATTTGGAAGCAAAGAATATGTTTTCTTTTGTGTTTTTTTATAGTAATTCATATATGTATAGTGGGACCAACTTAGGGTTTTATGCATTACCTTGAAAAGAGATATAAACACATGTTTGCATATGAATGGTCTATCTTGGGGTTTTGTTTTATAACTGCTAATTTTAGATCTTTGAAAAATTTGTTAGCATTTTCATATATACACAAATTCAAGTGCTTTCCAGTTAAATAAGAAATAGAATTTTGGATTTTGTTAGATATGTAATGAAGGCCGGTTGTTACCAGAAGAATGACTTCTCTTATATTACTGATCGTTTGAAAAATAAACTGTCAGGGTGGAAGATGAATCTTCTGAGTAGGGTGGGCAAAACTACCCTTGCTACTCTGTCCTCAACTCGATACTAGTGTACCTCATGCACAATTTATGGCTTCCTATTGGGGTTTGTGATGACATTGATAGAATCACCAAAACTTTTGTTTGGGGATGCCTTTATAATCACTGGGTTAATTGGAATATAATAACTCAACATAGAAATAGAGGTGGCCTTGGGATGAGTACAATGAAGGAGATGAATGTTTCCATTCTAGGCAAACAAGTTTGGTCTTTTCTTCATGATCCTAAAAAACTTTGGGTGGAATTGCTGGCTAACAAGTAATTGAAAGGAAGGTCCATCTTCCATTACAATTTTTAATATGGTTCCTTCTACTGTTGGGCTTATATTGCTACAATAGTTGCTATCATCCAACCTGGTTTTAGAATTTATATTGGTGAAGGTTCCTCATCGGTGTGGTTTGATAGATGGTGCTCTAATGGTCCTCTTTGTAAGCTAGTGGATGAATTGCATATTTTTTATGTCAATCTCCATCTTTGTGGTGTCTTTACAAATGGAATGTGGCAATGAAACCTCATCTTCACAAATATAACTCCAACTATCAAAGCCCTTATCAACAATGTTTTTCTTAACAATAATAGCCAAGACCTAATCATTTGGGATGCCTTGATGGATGGCGTTTATTCCTCTAAATCTGCTTATAGATGGATCAGTCGAGCTTGTTTTGCCCATAACAACTTGTTGGATGTTGGCTCCTAAGTGTGGCAATTGTTGGATAAGTGGCCTCAATTACTTAAGAGAGGGGGTGAATTAAGTTTCAAAATTTTTCCCACTAACAAACTTTAACCCCCTTTTGAAGATAGGCTCGGAATGCAAAAGAAGAAGAAGCAACAATATATTTAACAATATTCTTTAAACGTACAAGACAAAATTGATTGCAACAAAATAAATAAGATAAGGGAAGAGAGAATTGCAAACTCGATTTATACTGGTTCGGCCACTTCTCGTGCCTACGTCCAGTCCTCAAGCAACCCACTTGAGATTTTCACTATCTCTGTAAATCCTTTAAAAACATTGAACACACCTTGGGATCCTCACCCATGTGTTCAAGATTTTCCAAGAGACAACCCGTCTCTTGATTACAATTCTCACAATCCAAGAGACAATCAGTCTCTTGATTACAACTGACTTTCTGAGATGTATAGAAAGATTTCTCTCCTTTAGAGTGGATGATACAAATTGAAGTTCCTAGAGGAACTTCTCTCTTTTAGAGATGATAATACAATTTGAAGTTCCTGGATGAATTCTCAATAGATTTGCAAGTGTTTGCTCAAGAGTTGTTGAGAGAGCATTTGACAATTAAGTTCTCTTAGAATATCTCTCTCTTGCTTTTCGAAATCAGACACACATATATATAGGCCCTTCGTGCCTTTTCATAATGGTTTGAAGAGATGTGTCTTTTCAAAAAGATTTTTTTGAAATTCTTTACTGATAATCGATTATAAGTTTCTGGTAATCGGTTACACAGTTATATTTTGAAGGGTCATGTCTTTTTAAAATGTTTTCTGAAGTGCCTTTGCTGGTAATCAATTACAAACATCTGGTAATCGATTACATGATTCAAAATTCAAATTCAAATCCCTTTTTAAAAGTTGTTTTTCAAAATTGTCTTCTAGTAATCGATTACACTGCCTGGTAATCGATTACTAGAGCCTTGGGTGTTGGAAACAATATGTTTTGAGGTAAAAGCTTGATAAACCAATGAGATTGTTTGAGGCCTTATCTTTTCTTGATCTTGTTTGCTTGACCTTGAATTAATCTTGAAGCAATGCTTATTTGAATTTTTGTTGAAGCAACCTTGTATTAATCTTGAAGCAATGATTAACCTTTGAATGTTTGTTGAAGCAACCTTGTTTGATTCTACTTTGACATCATCAAAACTTGCATGATTCACATTCTCCCCCTTTTTGATGATGACAATCATTATCAAGCAAATTCTTTTTAACATCATCAAAACTTGCATGATTCACATTCTCCCCCTTTTTGATGATGACAACCATTTGTAGGTTAGGAGTAAAAAGAATATCTATTTGGGTTGTTTACTCTCCCTTGATTTTGCAATGATTGCTTATATAAAACAGTTGAAGATTTCATAGATTTCATATATAAAAAGTTGTCTCATAAAGAATAGATAATTTCCCTTACTATCTTATCTTTTATCAATCTCTCCCCCTTTGTCAACATCAAAAACAAATTATGAGTAGAGAGGAGAAAAATATTCAGCAATTTATAATGAATTAATAGAGTAGAGAATGTCATACTGTTCAAATATCATTTCATGACCTAAAAGAAAATGTTACCTCTTGTTGGAATATATGAGAATCAACTGATACAAAAAGGCCTTTTTCACATAATTGGTAAATACTTAATAAACTATGTTTAAGATCATCAATAAGTAAAACATTTTCTGTGGAGGTAGAGGGATTCATACCTATTTTTTCAAATCCAACAATTTTACCTTTGTTGTTGTCTCCATAGATCATAGGTTCACTATTTTGGGAAAAAATATGAATAAACTTTGATGTATCTCCCGCTATGTGTTTGGAGCAACCGCTATCAATATGCTAACTTTGCTTCAAGGAGTCCACATTCATATAATCTTATTTTGATTTTGGTACCCAAATTTTCTTGGGTCCTTGAATGTTAGTTTTGGGTAAGGATCCTTTTGGAACCATACCATTTTTCCAATGCTACTACCATTCTTTCTAATATAACATGTTGATGCGCTATGATCTTTCTTACCACACAGTAAAAGCATGTTAACAAAGTAGAACTAGTAACAAGAGTAAATTTGGCAATAACAATTTTTAAATCTTCAAATTTCAAATTTCAAATTTCAATTTCAAAATTTCCTTTTCTAAACTTGAAATAGTTTTCTTAGAATATGAAAATAATTTGGCAAGTTTAACTAATTCTTTATGCAAATCATTGAATGCATCTTGGAGTTCATCAAAAGAAATAAATAAGTCATAGTTAGAAGACATTACCTTTTCTTCGCTTTCATAGTCTTTGGCCATGAGACCCAGATTAATGACTTCATTTTCTGAATCACTTGAAGAATTCATGTCATTATCTTCCCAAATGATGTATGCTTTCTTTTCTTTGAAATTTCTCTTGTCAAATTTTTCCATTCTTCTTTTAAAAACAGGACAATCGAATCTCAAGTTCTCAGGTTGATCGCATTCATAGCATTTTGGGGCTAAGGAGGAATTTTCTCCTTTCTTCTTTGGATTGATATTTGATATCCTTTGATTTCCTTTGTTTCTAAGAAATTTATTGAATCTCTTCACAAAAAATATGAAATCATGATCTTCTTCTATTTCATTCAAGTACTCTTTGTCACTTTCTTCTTGAATAGAAGATGATGAGGCTCTAAGTGTAATTCCTTTATTCTTTTTGTCATTCTCTTCATGTTGATGGAGTCTCATAAGTTCTATTTCATGTTCCTGAATCTTTCCAAAAAGAGTTGCAAGTGACATGTTAGTAAGATCTCTTGATTTTGCAATTGTTGTTACTTTTTGGTTGTCATTGCTTGCTTAAACATCTCAACACTTTGTTAATGAGATCTTCATTAGAAAATATTTTTCCCAATGATGCTAGATGATTAACTATATGTGTAAATCTCTTTTGCATATCTTGTATGGTCTCATTTTGATTCATTCTAAACAGTTCATATTCATGTGTGAGAGTGTTTATTCTATATCTCTTGACATCAGTTGTGCCTTCATGGATTACTAGTAATGTATCTCACATTTCTTTTGCATTTTTACAATTTGAGACTCTAAAATACTCATTCATGTCCAATGCAGAAGTAATTATACTCTTGGCTTTTAAATTATATTGAACATTTCTTCTTTCGTCATCATCCCATTCTTCTCCAGGTTTTTCCATAGTTGCATTTCTCACTATCATTGTAAGAATAAAGGAACCAATTTCAATGGTCTCCCATATATTTAAATCTATGGCTTCTATAAAGATCTGCATTCGGGTTTTCCAATAGTGATAACCCTCGCCATTGAAAACAAGAGGCCTATTAATAAAATTTTCCTCAGGAAATCGAAAGTTAGATGAAGCCATAATTATTCTTGAAGTTTTTAAACTTTAAACAAGAATCCTGCTCTAATACCACTTGTTGGACAAGTGGCCTCAATAACTTAAGAGAGGGGGTGAATTAAGTTTCAAAATTTTTCCCACTAACAAACTTTAACCCCCTTTTGAAGATAGGCTCAGAATGCAGAAGAAGAAGAAACAACAATCAATTTAATAATATCTTTTAAACGTGCAAGACAAAATTGATTGCAATAAAATAAATAAGATAAAGAAAGAGAGAATTACAAACTTGATTTATACTGATTCGGCCACTTCCCATGCCTACATTCAATCCTCAAGCAACTCACTTGAGATTTTCACTATCTCTATAAATCCTTTACAGATTTTGAACACACCTTGGGATCCTCACCCTTGTGTTCAAGATTCTCCAAGAAACAATCCGTCTCTTAATTACAATTCTCACAATCCAAGAGACAACCAATCTATTGATTACAACTAACTTTCTGAGATGAACAAAAAGATTTCTCTCTTTTAGAGTGGATGATACGAATTGAAGTTCTTAGATGAATTTCTCTCTTTTAGAGATGATAATACAATTTGAAGTTCCTGGATGAATTCTCAATAGATTTGCAAGTGTTTGCCCAAGAGTTGTTGAGAAAGCATTTGACAATTAAGTTCTCTTAGAATATCTCTCTCTTGCTTTTCGAAGTCAGACACACATATATATAGGTCCTTGATGCCTTCTCAAAATGGTTTGAAGAGATGTGTCTTTTCAAAAAGTTTTTTCTGAAATTCTTTACTGGTAATCGATTACACAGTTATATTTTGAAGGGTCATGTCTTTTCAAACTATTTTCTGAAGTGCCGTTGCTAGTAATCGATTACAAACATCTGGTAATCGATTACAGTATTCAAAATTCAAATTCAAAACCCTTTTTAAAAGCTTGTTTTCAAAATTATCTTCTGGTAATCAATTACATTGTCTGGTAATTGATTACTAGAGCCTTGGATGTTGGAAACAATATGTTTTGAGGCAAAAGCTTGATGAACCAATGAGATTGTTTAAGGTCTTATCTTTTTCTTGATCTTGTTTGTTTGACCTTGAATTAACCTTGAAGCAATGCTTATTTGAATGCTTGTTGAAGCAACCTTGTATTAATCTCGAAGCAATACTTAACCTTTGAATGTTTGTTGAAGCAACCTTGTTTGATTCTACTTTGACATCATCAAAACCTGCATGATTCACAGCAACTACCTCTTGTGAAAAATGTTAAACACTTTTTGTGGCTCACTAGCCATAATAGCCACCCTACTAACCAGTTTTTGTGTTGTAGGTTTGTTTATTTTGATGACTCATTTCACAAATGTGTAGTTGGAGTTGAATCAATCTTCCATTTGCTTCGTGATTATGCTAAATCAAGAGCCATTAAGTAACTCGCTTAACTCTTCCTTCCTCATGGACGAATTCTTGTCTCTACAAGCATGTAACTGGATAGTCAGACACTCTCTTTGCTGCAACAACTTGGATCATTTGGAAGTCTAGGAACATGAAGATCTTCCGTAACACCGTGTAGCATCACTAATTCATCATCTCTCAAATTCAGAATCTTGTTTGTGAAAATCAATTCTTGCTTGGCAAGACAGTTTCTCCTCATCATTAACGACTTGCATGTCGGTTTCCTCCTAAACCTTCTATCATTAAAATTAATACTGATGATAGTTGTTTTGGGAACCTAGAGATTTCAGGCTTTGGCGGATCATTCGTAATCATCATGGCAATTGGATTCAAGGTTTCTTAGGTTGCTATGGTTTTATGTCTAATATCATTGGAGAGCTTATTGTAATTCACCAAAGTCTCTATATTGCCAAGTCTAATGGCTTTCAATTCATTGTATGCGAATCAGACTCAACCTTCGCATTTCATCTTTTCCAGGAAGATGTTCCTTTCGCTCTCTTCTCGCACCCTTCGTTGTCAATATCAAAAGCTTAATTACTTCTCAGTGGTCCATCTCCTTTAGCCATACATTGAGAAAAGGAAACAAGGTCGCAAATTGGCTTACCAAGGTGGGAGCCTCTTAATCATATGCAATCATATTAGCTAGTTTATTTTGTCTTCGTCTTTTTATTCCCAATGATATTTTTTTTTTTATAATTTCAATACTTATTATAGTACAATCAATGTGTACATATCTAATGTATTTATGTGAGGAATTAAATGGTGAAATTCATTATTGAAACATATAATAACTAAATATAGGAAATTACTCTCCAAATGTAGGTTATTTTTAGGCTAATGAATTATTGAAGAGCTTAAAAAATTTCGATTAACATAATATCAAGAAAGTAAGTATTAATTTAATTTTAGTGTTTTTTTAGCTCAAAAGAAATAACTAGATTAAAATTAAAATCTTCAAAATGAATATAATTTGGCAATTAGTTTTTTAAAATCGACAAAAAATAGAATATATTATGATAGGTACCAGGGATATCGAGACCAAATAATAAGGGTACATTTAAAAGTAATCTACCAAGTTAGATTGTATTTATGTCATATTGATGTGATAAATATATGCTAATCCTGATATGCTCACCTTTTTACCCCTAATACAATTGCAATACCAAATAGGAATCAAATCAAGACCATTTTTTTTGTCAGCAAAAGTACTTTTATATAACCAAAAAGGGTACAGGAGATACCCATTTACATATTACATGTCAAATGTTCCCTAGAAACAATGACCCCTCTAATGGTTATATCATATTTAGAAAACTACATGAAAATAATAAATAACCATTATGCCCAATAAAAACAATTGTGATCCCAATAACTAATGCTTAATTAAAACATAATAACTTCTTTCCCTAAATGTTAGCAAAACTTCACAACGACTTCATCAATAACGCATTAATTCTTTGACTCACCCAGTTAGACATTAATTATCGCCGGTTGTCATTGGTTCGCCCTGTTTTTCTACTCCCATGCATTAAATATCCACCATTTACATGCACTACATGCCAAAACAAAAAGGAGATTCGCATTTTCTTCCCTTCCTTATCTCTTATATCGGCCATGGAACCTCATAAGAATCTTAACTAAATGCCATTATCCTGCAAAACACACAAAAGGACTCGATATCCACTGATTGAATGAATATTCGAACAAAGTCCCATACCCTTTTAGCCAAGTCCAGCAGTGAAACAATACATCTTGTATGACCTCCTCTGTAGGTGTAACCTTGCTCTGAAAAATTCTTTTATTTCTATTCCTCCACATAACATACACAATTGAGCATCACAAATACTTCTATCTTTCATTTGCTAGTGTCTTACCCATAATCAAAAAATGTTGTGAGAAGTGTTCCTTTATATTTTTTGGTAACACAGACTGATAATTCATTCCTCCAGTAACAAAGTTCCACACTCTCACAGCCTCTTTACATGAGAGAAGAATATGATTTGTTGTTTCATCTCCTTCTCTACACAAAAGGCACGAATAATTTCAATTTTGTACCTGTATATTTCTTTTCCTCATATTTTGTCCTGTTGGAAGTTTATTTGACATTTCTCTCCATAAGAATATACTTACTTTTGGTGGCAATTTAATCTTCCACATTTGTACATGTGTATCTGATAGAATATATGATAAGATATTCTATCAATATTCTTAGCCTAACTAATCAATTTGTATTTGATAGAATATATTATCAGAATATAAGATAAGATATTCTATCATTATTCTTAGTTTATCTTTAAACTTGTAATCATTTATATAAGCTAATGATGCTTAACGAAAGGGGAGAGAAAAATATTCTTTCCCTCATCCCTTGAGTTAGTTTTTGGGGTTGAGTTAGGTCTCTCACATTATACACTCTAAGATGGTATCAGAGCTAGTTCTGATCCTGGGACCACGCTTCCGCTAGCCCTCGCTTTGTGGTGACAAGCACCCACCATTTGTTGTTCACGCATCAAACTCAATAAGTGCTTGGCGTGAGGGGGTGTGTTGAAAATAATCCAAGTCTCACATCGGCTAAAAGTAATCTCACATTAGAATATATAAGTAAGAGACATAACTCAACACCAAAAGCTAGCTCAAGGGATAAGGGAAAGAATATGTTTCTCCCCCCTTTCGTTAAGCATCATTAGCTTATATAAAGGATATCAGTATCCTCCAGCAACCACTTCCATGAGTCTCCCTCCCCTACGTTTAAAACTGCATATACGCCACTCAAATTCCCACCCTCCCATGTTTGCAACGATATAAATTTTTTTATTAGAGTTTAGAAACAACCTAGGAAAAGATATTCCCAATGGTTGATCCCCAACCCAATTATCAAACCAAAACTTTGTCTTTTCACCATCTCCCACCTTCCACTCAATAAACTTCTCAAACCATCTTGACTCACTTTTCGCACCACTCACCTCTCTTAGGTCCCTCCACCACATAGATGAAGATGAAAGACACTCCTCACATAAAAGACCTTTCCACCCTCCATATTTTGATTTCGACACTTCACTCCACAGCAAACCCTTGAAAAAATTCACACCTCCATTTTGCTAGTAAGGTCTCATTAAACAAACAAGAACACATTTTTAACACCCAACCCATCACACTCCTTTGCCTTACAAATATTATCCCAACTATCTCAAGCTACTTTTCTCTTATCTTTCGCTCCCCCCCATAAAAATTTTCTTTGAAGGCTAATAATCTTTTTTCCCACTATATTTGGTAATTTAAAAAAGAATAAAGGAAAGGAGGAATAAATAGAGTTTATGAGGCACACTCTTTCTGCTAAAGATAAAACTTTATTTTTCCAAAGGGACAACTTTTGTGAGAATTTATCTACCATTGGTTTCCAAGAGGACTTTAACCTAGGGTTTGTTCTTATATGAATTTTTAAAAGTTTGCAATTTAGAAATTTTGCATACCTTTCCACCACCTTTCCCCAACACCAATTGCCCTAAAGTTGCTCTTGAAAATATTAACTTTTAGACCAAAGATAAGTTCGAAGCACCTTAAGATACTTTTAATGACCACCACATTATCGAACGTCGATTCTCCTAAATAAATGGTGTCATCTGCATATTGGAGAAGATTTACTTGCATCTCATTATCCCCTACCTTGTTGCTTTGATAGAGATTCTTCTTAACTGCTTCCCTCATCATACCACATAACCCTTCCGCCATAATACTGAAAAGAAAAGGGGTCAATGGATCTCCTTTCCTCAATCCCTTTTATACCAAGAACTCATTTGTAGGGCTACCATTCACTAAAACCGACACACTACTACTAACCAAGCACCCTTTAATCCACCAATCCACTTGTCTTGGAAGCCTAATCTTTGTAAGATGTACAGAAGAAATTCCCAATTTCCCGAATCATACGCTTTTCGTAGTCCACCTTCAACACCAAACACTTTTTCTTTTTCTTTTTAGCTTCCTCAATCACCTCATTTACCACAAGTGCCCTATGCAATAAGTGTCTTCCTCCAAAAAATTCACTTTGCCTTTGATCCATGACACCACCCAACACCTTTTTAAGCATAGTTGAAAGTATTTTAGCCAATATCTTGTACATGCAACCAACCAATGATATTGGCCTAAAATCTCCCAAGTTGATTGGCCACTCAAACTTTGGAATAATGGAAATAAATGATGCATTGCTTCCCCTAGGCAAGATTCCATGCTCATGATACTCCACTAAAAATCTCATCACATCATCCTTTAACAAGCTTCAAAAGGCTTTAATAAAATTGAAATTAAAGCCTTCCGAACCCGGGCTCTTAGTACTTCCACACTCCTAAACTGCCTCCTTAACTTCCCCTTCCTCAAATTTAGCCAAGAGAAAAACATTGTCTTCAAGAGAGATAAATTTGAAATGGACACCATCTAGCTTTGGTCTACAACCCCCTTGTTCTTTGAATCTAGTTTCAAAAAACTACTTCACTTCCTCCTTTACACAATGTGGCTCTTCCACCCCCCCCCCCTCCACCCTCAAGCCTCTCAACATATTTTTCTTCCTTCTCCAATGACCACATGAATTAAAATATTTTGAATTTCTATCACCTTCCACGACCCACCTTGCTCTAACTTTTTGTCTAGCTAGAGATTCATTATGCCTCACAATCTTCCAAAGCTCCTCTTGTAGTGATAACTTTCTATTTCTTTCCTCCTCACCAAGCTCCCCATGATTTACCTTTCTTTCTAGCTCATTCATCTCTCTTCCCGCCTCTTTTTCCTTCCTATCCAAGAGACCAAAGTGCTCCAAATTCCACTCCTTTAGTCTTTTTTTCAACCCTTTCAATTTTTCTTTCAACACATAAGCCCCTCATCCATCCACCCTCAATTGTGACCAAGGTTCTTTCACATATTGCTTGAAGTTACTATCCAAAAGCCAAAAGTCAAGGACTCTAAAAGGTTTAGGTCCCCAATCAACACAATGATTCTTGATGACAAATGGACAGTGGTCCGAGATGTTTCTATCAAAAATACATTGTATAGAATTCGGCCATAAGTTTAACCAGTCCCTTGTTACCATAACTTTATCAATTTGGCTTCTTGCTTTTCCATTAGGCCAAAACCATGTGAATCTTCTACCTGTCATAGGTTGAAATCCCTCATATCCCCACTACCTCTGTCAATACTACCTACACCTTCCTTCTCTAAACCACATTTGACACTATTAAAGTCACCAAGCAAGCATCATTCCTTTATAACACATGTTTCTTTTAACCCTCTTAAGTTCGCCCCCAAAGGCTCTATTTTGCTTCCTTATCACAAGGTGCATACACGTTTACCACAACCACCCCCTTTTCATTTTCCTTCCACACACCTACCAAACAAATGAAATTTCTTCCAACAAATTGTTTTGTAATGAGAACACATTCGTGTCCCAAATGCACAAAAGCCCTTTTGATGCACCCAATGTTGGTGATGCCACCATTTCCATGCCTCCATCTCCCCACAATGACATACAAAGACTTTTATCTATAACTTCTTTTTGTCTTTTGGATACATAAGAGTTGTATATCTTCTTTTTGTACCAATCTCCTCACATACTTCCCCTTCACAGCACCCCCCAATCTCATAACATTATATGATAACATCTTCACCAGCAACCATTCCACAAACCCTCAATTGCCTCATTTTTAATCTTCACCAACCCTTGTTGATCCCTTACTTCCATTTTTTTTATCTCATCTTCCATTTGTCCCTCCTCTCCTTTGAAAGTGACTTCGCATAACCTTCCTACTTTCGATAAATTTGTTTCATTTTTAGAACCATTCTTGCACCACACAAATCTATAACAATTAAGAATAACATTGTTACTTACATCGTTATGTAGGACCCATTCAATCGAAGTTAATTCCTTCATACTTGGTTTGTTTCGGCCATATAGCCTCCCACTATAGAGCCATATCCTCCGGAATATTCTTGAATAATTGAAGCTCTTATTATTTTTCCATGCACCACTCTTTCGCTTTTTGCACTATTCTCTTTATAACTTCCTGAGCCTAATGTGTTTCCTCTCCTAAGTAGCATGAATCTGTTGTTTCCATATGTTTCAATCCGTTGTTGTGCAGAACACTCTTACTCTTCCTTGTTAATGTTTATCCCATCATCATACATTTTTTTCTTCCATTTACTTTTTTTTTTGTTTCTAGGATAAGGACCATTGTGACAAGGAAGGCTCGTTGCATACTCCTCATTGCCAACTTGTGTCTTTTAGGCTGAATTGTTATCAAGTGATGGGCCTAAATGATTTTCTCTAATTTTCTAATCTCTTCAACCCGCATTTTCACCTCTTAGTTGACCTTCCACACTCACCACGTGCTTCTCCCCCTTTTGCGTGTCTACTTTTTCTTCCTTTGCCACAAGTTTCCCTTTTGCATAATTTGTGCTTTCAATGTCTCTTTCCTCCTCTGAAGATATCTCCTCCTTGTCCTTTAGTGAATCACCTTTACACAATTATCCCTTTGACTTCCACGGAAAACAAATACTTGTTGGTCTTTGTCCAATGGGTCGACGTTAGAAGCCCCCACAGATCCTTATTTGCTTCATTCATGGCACCCTACCAAGGAATCACTGGCAATTACTCCTTCTCCCCCGAAAACATCACCTCTTCACCATCATACTCTAATGTAAATGATTCAACTTCCATCCACATCTCACTACACTTTGATTCTTCCCTTTCACGACCCTATTCCCATCTCCAACAATTGCACCTATTTGCTTGTTGTCTAGTCTCCTATACCAATCTTACATTACATATTAACCCCTTGCTATGTCCAATTTCTCTTTGTTTGCAATGATTTTATACATAGAAATGAACATCCCAAAGTCGCTTACCATCTTCGAAAATCATTCTTCATTTCACGCTTGCAAAGGAATTCCAGAGCATTGAATCCAAGCCAACCGATTTCCTGAGTATACTTCATTATTCCACTTGTACACACTGTGGAAAATAGACATTAGTCCATCTTCCTCATTCTTCATCTCTTTCACCAGGCTTTCCTCTGAGACCCCTCCCATAGGCACTATATCATCCACCACATGTTTAAGTTTAATGTTCCCTACTACATTTGATATGAAGACATCTTGTAGCTTCTCGAACATTGTTAAATCCCAAAGTCTTCCAATCCAACACTTCTCCAACCATTCAAAATTTGTCTCTGTTACAATAATAGATTTCCTTTTCTAGTTATCATTTTGTCAAAGTGGTTGTTTCTTGGCTTAAATTACCATCTCCTAGCACCCACACTTCCAGTCCCGATCATCACTTGCGCAAATGTTTCTTGCCCTTTTCTATTTTGTATCTATTTTCGAATTTCCTATGGCTCACACCTTTCCCCTTGCCCACCATTTTCTATGAGAATTTGTTCTTTTCCACCCTCTTGTCCTCCACCTTGTTGTCTTTGTGAACCAATTTGATGCAATCCTACCCCCCAAGGGCATTGGATAGAAGACTCTAAGAAGATTGAGCCAAATTGAGATGCAGGAGAAGGCCATAGGATTCTCATGAACCTTAGGGTATATTTTGAGCTCATGGGCTAAGTATGAGTCCACTTTTCTTTGTAAATATTATAATAGGTTTTCCTTCTTTTGGGCCTTGTATTTTGGCCTATGAATTAGGGCACCTTACCCTACAAGTTAAGGGTATCCTAGTAGTATAGGATTTTAGCCTTGTATTTCAGGGCATTTTGAGTAGTTTTTGTAGTAGGGAATTTTTTGTATTTTTATGTATTTTGATATGGGGTGAGCTTAGCTATTGGAGGGGTGTGAGTTGCCCCCCTCTAGCTTCTCAAGGAAGCTTTCTTCCTTGCTTCCCAAGGAAGCTACCTTCCTTGCTTCTCAAGGAAGCTTCCCATTGTATTTTCATGTATTTTGGCATGGAGGTAAGCTTAGCTATTGGAGAGGTGCGAGTAGCCCCCCTCTAGCTTCTCAAGGAAGCTACCTTCCTTGCTTCTGAAGGAAGCTTCCTATATGTTAGGTTACAAATAGAAACATGTGTAACAGTTGTCATAACTTTGATGAATGAGAAACTTGTGAGACACTTCAAAGTTCAACCTCTCTCCCTAATCTCTTTCAATTCCCACGCCCCCCCCCCCTCTCTCTCATTCTCTTCCTCCATTGAAGCTTCCTCTCTAACCTTCTTATCCAAAGCACTCTCTTGGTGGTGAAGCTTCTTCTTCCATGGCTTATTCTCTAGTGGATGGTACCTCCTCTCACCTCTTCTCTTTTATCTTCCACTGCAATTTCATGGCTAAAAATCACCATTGAATGACCTTATTGAAACTCAAAGATCCAACCTCCATAGAAGCTTCTCAAGCAAGCTTCCATCACAATTTTAGAAAACTTTGGTATGTTAACATTTATTTTATTACCATCGATCCTTATCCCATCCAGTTGTTTTTCCAATCCTCCCTCATTCTGAACCCCATGAAACCTTACAAACCCATACCTATTTCCCCATTTATCCCTTCTCTTTGGTAGGAGTATTTCCCACACTTTGAGAAGAAGTAAGTTGTAAGATTCACATGTCCATACCCATGTTTCCCCCTCCTCTCTTTCTCTTTCTCACTCTAGCCACTCTCATAATACGCTTATGAACTTCTTGGCAATGTAAGGAGGAAGAAATTCTTAACAATGATACTATGCAAGAAAAGCATTAAAATACTTGATTTTTTTCATTGACGGATTTGAAAGGTAAAGAGGAATGGAGCTGCATGATTTTTTTAAGCCAAAAATGACCATCAAGTTGTTGGTTTAAATCATGACCACTTAATTTGATCCCACTAAATCCCCTGCCAATATGTTAACAGACCTAAAAACCGAGCCATTAATGCGAACCAACAACAATTCCATAATTTTTGAACCAATAAAAAATGTACTCTCCAACATTAAGCATTCATTCATGTACTGACCACACCATGAAACAAATGTTTGCAAGCAGCACCAAAGCACACCATGAATCAAACTTGGCTTCCTAGGATACAATTCCCTGGAGATACTACTGACACGTTGCATTTAGTCTTTAATTAGGAAGCATTTTAATTAGGATTACTTATATTATTGGTTGTTTAGGTCATTGTTTCTGTTCATTTCACTGAATTTTATTCTTTTCGTTGAACCTGTTACACCGTGTGTGCTTTCATGTGTATATGAGCCATGTTGATTTGACCTTTAGTGCTAAATGGATCTTTTTTGTGCATAATGGACTTTCAAGATTAGACTTGGCCGTTAGGGACCTTTTTGGAAGGAAAAAAGAGTAATTTTGGGTTAGCGCCAATTGGCACGACATCCAAACCCCCTTATTCCACAACCAAGTTGTTGCCGCATTTGGCACGGGCATGTCAACTAGCTTGCATTTTTATTTTCATTTTTTTACAATTTTACGGTATTTGGGTCTAAACAGATTTGAGCCCATGTCTTTAAATAGCTAAGAAAAATTGTATAATGGTTTCGACTTTCAAACCTTGAGTACCGACGACTTAACAAAAGCTTTGGATTTTCTTGACTTTTCTCTTCTCTGATTGGTTTCTTTCTTCTTCTTTTTATGCTTTCTTTGGGATTACTCATGACCATGTGTGAGTAGTTCCTTTTGTTCTAGGATTACCCTTGATAATTGTTCGTGCTAATTTATTTTATTTGAGGTTCTCTTTGATTTTCGTCTTTTAATTCAATCTCTTATTGATTTATACATGCTAGACGCTCGATCACCATTTGGATGATATTAGATGCTTAGGGATGCATTGAGAGGTGAACTTAACGCGTTAGAACCATAAGAGAATAACTTAGGTTTTGATTCACGACAGTAGAATTAATCCTAGGTGGATAAAATGAATTAACAAGGAGTGTAAATGATTTAATTGAACATAACCACCACGATAGTAGGAGGTAAATTCAATTAGATACATTTCAATTTTTTGAAAGAGAATGAAAATCATCTTAGGTTAATTAGACATTAAAAGAAAATTAGGGAAGGACCTTGGATTGATACATTAATTGAACAAGAGTCTTGGTGTGAAACATCGGAATTTCTAAATTTTGAATTTAATCTTAATCAAATCTTTTTTTATTTTCTCTCTTTTCTTTACCTTTTTAATTATATATTATATAATTGTCATTTTAATCTTTTTCCCAAATTATTTAGTTTCTATTTTAATTGTGATAATTGCAAAGTCAAAACTCACTCCCTATGAGTTTGATATTTATTACTTAACGATAACTGTCAAAACTGTGTACTTGTGGTTTTTTCCTATTATGCGCCAAATTAGAAAGCAAGCCTTATGTTGGACCCTTGAGTTTCCAAAGTGCTTCATAACCTCCACTTGGTGTGATCCTACCCGCTCTTCATGTAGCGCTACATAATCATCTCTAACCGAAAAAGCACCCAGAACCTCCTCACCTACCACCAAGAGTCACTCACATCTATATGCACCAATATATCCCTCAAATCCTCTTGTAATTTTGCCACGTGACCACCTTCCCACTCAAACAAATCCCTTCTCCATCCAAAATCCCAACATCACACATCTTCCCTCCAAACCCCATATTTTTTTAGCTCATTTGCCGTGAGGAAATGAGATACAATCTTGGATTTTTTTCAACTCCCCTCACCTAACCAATTGTCAAGCCAAAGATGAGCTTGATCCTCCACACCTATCTTCCATTTACATCTAGATTGGCTACCACCTCCACAAGATAAAATCAAGTCCCTCCATCATATAGAAGTTTTATTTGGACAAGTTTGCCAAAAAGCAATTTAAAGGTAGTTTTAAGCTTTCCAATGTCAGCTGATTCTCCGATTAAAGCTGTTGATCTCTTGGCTGGGCCTTGCCTTGTGTTAAATCCCTTAACAAATTACACTCCTCTATGGTTATCTTTTGGATGTATTTTTATAAACTCATTATACTCCACAATCTAATCAAATGAACACGATCAATCAAAACAATTGCAATGGCTAAAAATTTTAATTTCTGGGAATCTATTTAAGTAGAAGAAAAGTAATTTGGTCAAACGGTACTCTTACACTAACTGAATCAAATTTCAATTAATGACACTGGTTAGAGGAAAAAGATCTAATAATTCAAAGAAAATATACACACTTAAAATACAGCTAATCTATTAGGAAACCATCCTCACTATTATACAAAAACTGATACAGTTGCCCAAAATATGGATCAGCAACTAGTTCAGCCATACATAATGATGTACAGCACTGTTTTACCATGTAGCAGACCCAAAGAGACATGTTCCCCAAGTTCTGCATAGAATTCTCCAAATTAAAGTTCTACAAATGTCCATTCCAACTTTCCAAAAGTTTGGTTTTGTTGGGGCAATTTAGGTACTACACTTTGTGCATGTATATATATTATATACACACATAAATACCTAATCAATGCACAACTCCATGCTCATTAGCTATGAATGTTTCCTTTCCCACTTCCCTTCACGTCTGCTGTCTCTGTCTCTACGTTCTCCAAGTTGCCTTGACTTGCTTCCTCTTGAACTATGCCTTTGAGAGCCATATCCACCAGACTGGCCATCAAATGCTGATACTAGTTCTGGATCTCCGATGCTGCTGGTATCCCCTGAACCCTTGCTTCCATCGACATTTTCTTCATACATGCTGCCAGTGTCATCCTGTCGGTCACGTGACTGTAAGATAGTAGGCGGCTGTCCTGAGAACGTTCGAGATCCAGAAAGAACTATAGTTGGTGAGGGTGCCATTGATGAACTGGTGGAAGGAATTTCAGGCTGTAAGCTTCCACTGCCAGCTCTAGTGCTCCCTTCATTACCAGATCTTCCATTTTCTCTTTCACGGAATCTATCCCTAGGTCGACTACAAGATGAGAAACCCACAAAAGCCCCATGAAGCAAATAGAAAACCAAGGAAAAGAAGCACAAAATACATCTGTTCTTTCCAACAGAATAGAGAAAAAATAGTTTTGACTAGAACATTCATCGTGAGGATAAAGTTTCAAGGAACACTTGTAAGTAGGTAACTTATTCAATTTAACAGCTTACCTAGTGTGAGTGGAGGATGGAAAATCACGCCGAGATGGTCGAAGTCCTGATTCTGCTTGCTCTATTTCACGCTGAAGTTCTCTCTGCATATAAATGAAGAGGTATTATTATTTTAAAAGCCCTAGAGCAGAATAACACTTTCTTTGATTAAGGAAAAGGAATATATATATATATATATATATCATGAAAACAACCTCCTAGAGCAGAAAAGGCAAGGAGAAAATTTGGCATCAAGAATTCCTTCCATGGTGATTTGAAAGAGGGAGTTATGTAGAGCAACTACCTAGATTTACTGACTAGGAAGGGGTCTGCATTTGCCAGCAAAGTCGATAAATCTCTATATAGCTGAAGGTGGGTCTCCTTAAGCTTTGTTTTTCATCCTCAGCATCGTCAGTCAAACCTTGTATTAATATGTCCCACATTGCCTAGGAATGACTACAATACTTTTACAAGACTTGGGCAATCCTCCTCCCATATAAAAGTATTCTGGCCATACTGGTTAGCTGAGTCTTGGGTGTGGGGGCTGTGTTAATGTCCCATACTGGTTAGGAATATGGCCAGAATACTTTTTATAAGACTTGGACAATTATCTTCCCTTGTGCTAGCTTTTGGGAGTGAATTAAGCCAAGTTCATTTCTAATACCTAGCAACACTCAATGAAGTTCATCGTTCTATTTTGTAGCGATAATGTGATGTTTATTGGAAAGTATCCCTATCAGGAGAAGAGAAATGCTAGCAAACTGCTCTTTACTAGTTTATTATTGGGTGAATGTAATGTGGGCCTCACTGTAAATGGGGATTGGGAATAATCAAGCAACTCTACATATATCTTGAAATCACTCTGGAAAGACTAAGCACATTGAGATTTTCTGCCACTTTGTACAGGTGATCCAGTGGTTCAGCCCAGATAAACTGTTGTAGCATTTAAGTTCTAATGACTGATTAGGACAGGTTTACTAAATGGTCCTTGGCACAGTTATGTATGTAACTACATGCCAGCTTCAATGGTCTCTCTTGAATGGTGCTTGGCTAGTACTAGTAAATAGTAATACTACAATAATACTTAAACTAAATTAGTAGTTTAAATAGGTGTCAGAAATCAGTATCATTATTATAAGTTTATAACACATTTCACAATAAGAATTCCTGTTTTTTGAGTGTACCTGTGTTTGCCTCTCCTTCTCCATATCAAGATTGTGACGCAGTTCCTTTGTTTTAGCACGCTCTATTTCTAGCAATCTTTGTCTTTCCAGCTCTTTTTCCATTTCAGCTGTTCTCTCCCTGTTGAATAATTATAAAAATACTCAGCTTCCAGTACAATCAATTAAAACAATATATAACAAGCACCAAAAATCCTCAATAAAGAGCTAAAACCTATCAAGTTCTTGCAGAAGATCTGCCTCCCGTAAAGATGCTTCTTCCAAATGTTTTTGACGGGCATGTCTCATGAGTAGTTTCTTTTGCCTACGGGCTATGATATCTTCTTTAAGTTTGGACTTTTCTCTGATAACATAAGAACAAGTTTCAAACACTTAGCCACATCCCTCAACAGCATAAATTGTTAAGATATCAAAGAAGGTAGAAGACTGAAATAAAAGGTAAAATTTAACACACACACCACACACTGACCCGGCAGTAAACCAAGACTAAGCTGCCAATGATTATAATGTTTTGCTTTTTTACCTTTTTGATTGGCAAGGGGAGGGATAACAAGATATTTTAACTTAAGATAAGAAAGTGCCCAAACTTAAGATTCGGTGGCGTTGTTTACAAAAAAAAAAAAAAAAGACAAGGAAAATAAGAAATACAGTATCTCAAAGAGCTGCACAGTCAAATTGGATGATACTAATTTCGTAAAAAAAATTCATAAGCTTTAACATGGAGACAACTCTATCCCAGGGGGGATTTATAGAATGGTTCATACTTAAAGACATGCAAACCTGCAAACCCTCTGAATCAAACCATGCAAAAAGAGAACACTTCAAAGATAAAAGTCAAATTGAGTAAATCATGTCTTATCTACAGGGTTTCTACCATTAGCATTCTTTTCCAAGTGGATGTCTATCAATACTTGAAAGAGAGTTACAACCACTTACAAGGAACGAATGCACTCTCTGATTTGCTGAAGCCTTGAGACATCCTTTTTGTAGGCTGTAAAGTTCAAATTTATAAAACAAATTTGAAGCAGAGTGGACGGTTTCAGCAACAATAATAGTGAATAAGTTACTGCAAGACAGCAAAAACAAGTGTACAAAGACTTCTGTGTTACTTAGTTGCATGTGCTATACCAGAAAGTACTTACAAGGAAGACCTGGAATCTGATTCCAATCTTTGGAATCCTCCATTCGTCCTTGTAATGCATGTTCCTTCTGAATTATGTCTAGCTCCAACTCAGCCTCCTCAAGCTCCTAGAAAATACTCGACAGTATGTAACTAATCAGATAAGTTTCAAAATAACAAAAGCATTTGGTTAATAACCACACATACCATATCATCTTGGTCAATTTTCCTTGAGAATAAATCAAAGTATGAGTGAACTGCAGTTAAGTTGCCAAGGACCTGTTTCAAATTAACTATGTTAAAAATCATGACATAAAACAGTTGTAGAAAATTTGGCTACTATGACCAACCAGAATGCATAACAGCTGAAAATAGTATAAACGCATGATGTATTTGGATAATTTAGTATAAATAGATTGCAACACTTCTTTGCTTTATTGAAAATTTATATTTTTTTATATTTCCAACCAAAAGACATTCTTAACTACATGCACATGAGACTCTAACATGAATCTGAAGTTTTATACACAGTAGTGCAAATTTAATTGTGCTTGAAGTTTACAAATACAAAAGGTTCAAATCTGTTTAGTTGAGTTTTAACAAGCATAAAATTACAAATACAAGTAGGCAAATCTACATTATAGAAGGAATTTGTCTAAAAGTTGTGTGTTGTATGTTCATTGTTCACACGAGTCTTATTTATAATCATATATTAGGGTAAAACAGTACCAGTCATAAGTACATAAGAATAAAAAAATCAAATCCCTATTTTGTGGTAACTGCATCCATAATTTCGAGCAATAGCTATTTACATATTTAAGTATTTAACCAGTGTTAAATATGATATCTAACACGTCATAATCAACACAAAGAAACGTAATTTTGGCTTATTCACTTAGAGTACACAAACTTGGGTAGGACTGAAGATTATGTGTCAATAAATTTATCAGCAACCATACACTATTACAAGTTGCATGTATAAAATTATTTTGATTCAAACAAAATTTCGACTTTCATGAAAATTGAAAGGATGACATGGTTGTTTTAAGTATATTACATTATTACCTGGACAACAGATTGACGAGTATTAGAAAAGTCCGGGTCATACTGCTTTGAAGAATTCTGAGAAAGTACTTCTTTCAGGGCCTTATATATAAGCATAATTAGGAATTCATTATGAGATAAGAAAAAACAAAATACAAAAGTTATGCTTTGAACAGGAAAAGGATTAAATGTTTTTTGTCTAAACTGGCATGAATGACTAGTTTCATTATAAAAGATACCTCTTTGGCCTCATCTCCTTCATCCCTCAATCTACACAGGACTTGACAAGTCTTCTTTGCGAGGTCTCCAAGCTTGCCATCTAGAAAAGCAACAGATAACAAAATGTAATGTTAAAAGATGTATAACATAATCCGAAATTGTAAAATGCCCATTTCATACAAATATAGCAAGGATAAAGATTGATACCATGTTTTGTTGACCCTAAAGTTTCAACATTTTCCCATACTTTTTGAGGAATCAAAGAAATATCTTCAGCTGGTGAGTACAAGCAAGCATAAGCAATAAGTGCTAATGAAAGTTGCAGGATAGGACCCTCTTGTGATGGTTGTGCATTACACAAACAACAAATGCTATCAGCTGCCACAAGAAAAGATTGCAAGTGATGGTGCTCAGCAAACGGAATGTAATTTGACAGAAGTGCCATTGCATGAATCCTTATTTGTAATGACAAATCAGATGATGCCAGCACAACAACTTCATCCCAAGTACTAGAAACCAGACGAGAAAGAACATAATTAGGAATGGATAAAACTAACTTATTTCGAATGAAGTCAGTGCAAATTTTAGAATTCATCTCAGCTCTTTCTCCATTTGTACATTGACCAAGAAGTATTCCCAAATGCTTAACTGCTACAATACGTTGCTCCGGTTCAGCATGGGCTAGCAGAGTACAAAATAGATCTATCAGAGAAACCTCACTTTCTTGACTGTTATAGATGCCTCTAGAGATTAAAGAAGATAACCACTTATCAATCTGCAAACGCCAAGATATTCTTGGTGCACTGCAAGAAACATTCTTTATTGTGGAACATATTATGCCTACCACACCATCCAGGCAAAAACTATCGGGTACTCCAAGTAAACAATCAAGCATCAAGCAAGAAACTTCCCAGCAACTGCTTTCTTGAAGCATAACGATCAATTCACAAAGGCCTTGAAGACCAAATCTCCAATGAAGTGTGAATATGTCAGATGATTTAGTTGGTGAAGAATTTTGATCGTCATCTTCAGCTTTATGAAATTTTTGAGAAACTGATGTCAAACATTTTGAAAAAACAAAACATTCGGCAAATGCTATCGTTAGTTTTCTACTTATCTGATGATGAAGATTCCAACAGCGCTCAATAGCTGGATTAAGTTCTAAAATGAGACCCTCTATGTCCTTACAAAAGCCTTCTAAATCATCAGAAGGTAAATGACAATGACCAACATCAGAGTTGTTACTTTCTACATTATGAACATCATTCTCACATGAAGTGCAACAGACATCACTAAGAAACCATGGATTTGGTTTCAAGTTATCATCAGAAAGTCCAGCACCATTTGCATGAGGATAAGGAGGCAGCCGAAGAGGAATCACACCAAATTCTGTTAATGCATTCACTAATAGTAATTTGCAATTATCCATAACACATTGAAATGCACTGAGATAATCAAAGAAAGAAGTTGTTGGGGCAAAAGCAGCAAAGTTTGCCGGTTTCAATAAAGACTGCAAAAACTCCCTCCTATATCGGATGGATAAATCAGGAAAAATTGAAGCCAAAATAAAAATAGGCAGCGCTGTATTGTATTCTTTATCTTCAGAACTATGTTCAAACTCACTCTTTTGTTTCAGTTTCATGAAAAGAATGTTAAAGCACAACTCCTCAAAGTTAAGACAAGAATCACCATCCAATAGCTTTTCATCATGAGAGATCTTAGACAAAGAATAAGAAATGATAGGCTTCAACAAACGCAAAACTGAGTCAAGAAATGACACATCACAGTATGTAGAACTTGAGAGTGACACAAGCACTTGCACTAGTTTAGGAGTCTCAGGAACCATAGCTTCCATGTGTTCAACTATAATAGCTTCAAGTATGTAAAGGATTATTGCTCTGGCATTCTTTGCATTATAGCCTTTTAAATTATCACTTCCAATTGAAGATGCAAAAGAAAATGGCCACAAACACAACTCAGAAAACCAGCACAAAACATCAGGCACCAGAATCGAAGAAACAGATCTCAGCTGCAAACCAACAGCCTCTAAAATGGCTTCTCCAAAAGATTTGAATTGCCTTTTCATATTAGGAAAGAACTTCCAGAGTTCAGGATATATTGCACAAAAAGATCGTTCCTCATCACATTGATTACCTCGCTCAAATTCCCTCTTAGCAGAAGAACTGTGTTCAAGCCGTGAATCTTCAATTTTTACCTCTTCATACTTTTTATCGACAACACCATCAACAACAGCTAGGTCATCAGCAAAAATAGAAAGTAAATATGTCAGATGAGACAGATCAGATGCAAGGAAAATGCGGTCCTTCATATACTGTTTTGCATTATGAGATATTGCCATCCAACCAAGAAATCGAACCAAAGGGTATGAAGAACCAGAAAAATGAGAAATTCTCTGCATCCATGCTGAAGAAGGAATTAAATTTCCACAGAGGTAATTATTTTGGACATTAGTTCCAAAAGTTTGTTCTTCACCTGCACCACTTGCAGCAATTACCAATCTTTGTAGCAGTAACCAACGTCGCTCTACCCCATGCATTCTTTGTTTTGTCAAATGCAAACTACCTTCCTTCAGCTGGTGATGAAAAGATGCCAGCAACTTGTTCAAGTCTTCAGCATATTTTAAAATGATATCAATCACATGTTCTGGAGGACAATATAACTTGGTGCCTGTGTGTAAAATGTACACAAGACTCTGTAGGAGAATTTCATGCATTGAGATTTGGTCTCCCTGCAACCGTTTGATCAAAAATTTACACAGCAGGGCTTGGTTTTGTCGAACCAAGGTTAGAGCATCTGCATATTGTACATCAAGGGGAGATAGCTTTATAACCTGTTCATCAAAACCTTCAGCAGAATAAGCCTCATCTTCCCCATTAGATACTTGTAAATGATATTTCCTGTCCAATTCTGCAGCCTCAAGTAGCATTTGAAAAACAAGTTTATCTCGTTTTCTTTCTATATGTGCAATAGTTTCTAAATTAGGTTTATTCTTTCCAGAAGCCCTTTTTACCTTAACTTTATCATGAGACTGCACCGCTTTAAATTCATTAACATTCAAGAGGTCCGTCAGTTTTGAAGAGGCTCCAATAGACAACATAAAATAAGGATTTACATAACATTCTGCTGCTAACAGCAGAGCATCAATTGCAGCATCATGGCTTTCAACAGAGACATCATTATGAGAATGCAAATCTAAAGCCAGGCGTCTAAACTCAGAAGCACGAAGTTCACAATCATTGTAGTTTAATAGTTGAAAATAATCTGCCTGCAGGTTGAAGTATTCAAAACCAAGGCCAGCATCCAAGATACTAGTAGGAAAATGATGGCTGGCATGTTTCTCAGCCACATGTTTGGGTTCCAAGCTCATATCCCCAATGTTAGAAACAGAGCTATTTTGATTAGGAATATTAGAGAAATCTGTCAATGTCATACTCTGCAGTTCTGGTGGGGCAAAAAGTAGATTACGATCTTCAACAAAATCAGATTTTCCTGCTGTTTCTGAAACATCTGTTTTTCCAATAGACTCATCTTGACCATTTGACTTGGAAAAATCACCTCCACCACTAATGCCAGAGGAAAGAGGTGAAATAGATGCAGTTTCATGATCGGTTGGTCTTAAAACTGACTTGCAGAGGTCAACATCAGGTGGCAATAACATGTGTGGTTCCAATATTGAGAGAAGCACGCTGCAGATAAAAAGAAAATGTGCAAAACAAAAGATATCCGTTTAGTTTCTAACAATTTTTTATTATTGTCAGTAAATTAGGAAAGTTTATATTTTGGTGTTAATTTCAGATTTTCATGGGAAATCAGAATTCCCAGAATTAAGGGGAAAATAAATCGGGAATAATTCAATCCCTGATATTATGTATTTTTAGGTTAGGCCTTTATTATTCCGTTTCTATTTATTTGCAGTAAATCATTGACGTTTGAGAATGAATGAATATGAGAATAAAATTCTCTTTTGTCCTTCCTCCTCCATATTCTACAATTATTAAACTAGATACACCATGGTAAGGACAAAAAACTTGTAATGTTAGTTCAGTCATCATGAAACATTAACTATAATAGTCACATAGAGATCCAAATGTATTTTATTTTGGCATTGAAGATTTAAACTAAATTATGATTAGTTTTCTATGTAGTTGATAATAAGTTGAAAGAGAAGAAACTGTTTTATTCAATCTAATCATAAAAGATAAAAGATAAAATAGCTATCTTTTTGTTTTATTTTTTATATAAAAGATAAACTACAGGATAAATTGAAAGATAAACTTTTCTATCCTAAATAACTGTATTTACAACAATACAATATACAATACAATAAAGCAAGACACAAGACAGTGATGCAATACCTAGGAGCCACAGATCCATGCCTCCATTCTGATTCCAAACAAGGCAGCACAGCTGGCTTTCGTACAGCAGTATGGATGATATTTAGAGCAATTGTGCAATTATGTTCCTGCTTTTCTGGAAACAAAGAAGCTAAATCTCCAAAAGCAATTTTGCTTTTTGATACAGCAATGGCAGGATCAAGAAAAGGTTCCAGCATCTCCACAAGAAAGAGGATTTTGTGTTTGACTTCCTGGAAAAGGCATATTAAATAGTATTAACATTATTTGGCTCTTCTTTTTTTGTTTTAGGGGAAATGAAAAGCAACATCTTCACAGATAAAGAGCTCAATCATTTCATCACCAGCAAATTATAAGGATACAATGTAGAGATAATGAAATAAAAAAGATAGGATTTATTTACCAACGAGATGTTTATCCTCCTTACACAACTCTCAAGTTATTTTATTAAAAATTACATATAAACACCTTATTATGTACAATCCACTAAATGGCTGCTTTGGTTAAAGAATCATAGACATTTGGAGAATTGGAGTTATATTATATAATGAAATATACATCCGAGTATCAGATATAATTCCCCTACATCCTTATTACCCTTCAACAGTTTAAATGTCTAAGCGCTGTTTACAGTGAAGGAATGGAATGACATTCTGCTATATTGGAAAAATATTTGGATTAACACTCCAATATGAATTCTATTCCCCACCAAGCTCACTTTTCCAAAAAAGGTAGGACTGAGATTCCCTGCATTTGTGAAATACTATCCAAATTTTTTTTTTAATAATGTCTAGTTTATAAAATGATAGATTATGAAATATTTACAGTCTCCTTCCAACTCATTTCCCCAGTCAATTCCAAAGGTAATGATTCATCTCCTTGAGATGGGAGAAAACAAAGGAGGCCGCTTTCACAGATTTAGGTTTACATAGGTAGAACCCACAATGACATAGGTCCGTGCAAGGTATACAAAGAAAGTTCCAGAAGTTAACTAACTACAGGCAGGTAGGTAGTTAGTCTAGTACTAGTCAAACTCTTTAATTGGGTGAAGCTCTTAAAAATTCAGGGACATTTTATTGTACTGTTTTCCATTTGAGTATGTCTGCTAAGTTCTAATAAAGAATCAGAGTTGTTCTTGCTGTTATTATATTTTCTGATTCCAGTTTATCAACAGGTATCATATCTCGATCCAGGAGCATGTGGGTATCACAGAAGTAAATGAATACAAACGGAGGGCCATGGGTGGTTAACAGTGTGAACACCTAATTTTGTCCAAATACTAAGTGGATAGAAAAATATAATAATAAATAACAAATTAACATTATATCTAGTATCAAAGAAATTATTACTAGGGATTATTCCTTAGTTAATATTTTCTAAATTTTTTTGCTCATTTCCACATATACTAAAGATTATTTCTTAATTTTCATATTTTCTAATATATTCCTCATTTGCTTAGGATTATTTCTTATTTCCTTTTTTCCTAATATTTTGCAACTCATTTATTCATTTACCTACAATTATTTTGTGAATTGTTTCCTCATTTACTTATGATTATTTCTCAGTATTCTCCTCATTTACTTAGAAGTATTTTGTTACTTGTTTCCTCTTTTACTTAGGTTATTTCTTAGTTATAGTATTAATATTTGATAGGGGCAGGGGTTTTCAAGAAAAAAGGGAAGATAAAGTAAACTACAGAGAAGGACGTATCAAGAAAATTTCATTGCGCTTCTTCATAAACATAGTACATTAATTTGGCACTGAAACTTTGCATCTCTTAGCTCAGGCACAATGTATCAATATGAAGAGAAGAAAGGAGAGGAAAAGGCAATAATTCTTAGTCTCATTTGGAGCAAGTTAAGTACCTTATATTTTCCAAGTATGTCATCCATATGCCCAGATAAAGCTAGCACAATATATTTCAAGGCAGCACGAGCACGAACAAGTGAATTGTGAGCATCCTGACAAACACAACAGTTTCTTAACTTGAAGCCATAACAAGAAGCTTAGTATAACAGAATATAAGAAACTAGAAATTGATGGAAGTATTGAACCACCTTTCTACATTGCAACCTAAATCGTTCAACAAATGAGCAGTGCAAAAGGTCGTGCTAATAGCCAGATGTAGTATGAAATATGAATGTATAATGCATGAGAGTGTGCATAAAGATAGCGATCCACACATTTTAATTATTATCAGAAAATAAACATTGTGTTCCAATAAGCTAGCTGATCAGAAATAATGATCATTGTTTGTGAAATACATGAAGTAAGCAAGAATGACTAACATACATGGATTATGCCCAAAAGATCCTCCAAAAGCTCCAGAGCAAGATCGACCTGTGCAAAAAAGAGGCCCATAGATGAGGAGGAATCAAATAATATTTGAATAGAAGTGTACAACTTGACACAAGTCCATTTATTTCAATCTGCCTTCTACATCGATTTGGATATAAAAAGAAAAATTGAAGTAACTGCATAACTAGCTACTTGTTAAATCAAAACCTATATTTACATTAGTGTTAAAAAAAACAAGAAAAAGAAAAACTACTTTACTAATCGTAACTTCCTACTTTAATTGTTGTTTTAAATAAAAGAAGAAATTCATTAACACAGAGCATGAAGTTACAAGGAACTTGGAGAATATGGGACACTCAATGATAAAGGGAAAAGAAACAACAAAGATAAAGTATAAATATTAGAAATGCAAAGTTACTCAATCCTTTGGGTCTCGGCAAATATGTTTTATTTTTTTTTATCAGCAAAGGTAAGATTACATTATATACTAATAATAATAGCAGTACAAGGGGTACTGTTGTATATACAAACCAGCACCAAAATATGCAGAACTATGGTGCACCCTTACATACATAGTGCACTTTAAAAAACAACTAGAAACCAAACAGTTAATCTTATAAAAAAAAATATCTACTAAGCACCTCCCCTTCCCTCCCACCTCCCCACAAATAAAAAGAAAACGAAAAATAGAATATGAACATTCAAATCTCACAGTTGTACCAAAACCATATATATAGTAGCTCAGAACCTAGATTAAAACAGTCCTATAAAAAAAAACAATCTTCCAATTTCTTGCAACACCATTAAAGCTGGTTAGAAAAAAATGGTTCAATAATCTATAACACTCACATTAACCAAAATGGCTGAACAAAGTATTTCATAAAGAAAAATTAGCAGTAAAATGTCAGAACAGATATGCTGATCATAAGCATGAACCAGAGCATGAAATTTAAACACAATGAGGACAGACCAAATCAATACCAGGTTTTGGTAATATAATAATGATGATGAAGATAAAAATAACTGATAGGGACAAAAAATATTGCAGAAGATATCTCAAAAAACAAAGAATCAGGTTCTAGCATACCTTCGCAATCACTTGAGTCATGCACGGTGCCAGCACACCAGAACACAGATCAATCAGTACACATGCAGCCCTAGCCTATACAAAAAGTTAAGGTCAAGTCAGCTGCTGATCCAGAAGAGAGTAAATTTTTTAGCAAATTGCATTAATACCCTTTAAATTTTTCCGAATTACACACAATACACCTCCTTGTTTAATGTTTACAACAACCTTCCTTATAGGGGGTGCCAATGTAATGTTGTCAAACATTAAGGGGGTTTAGTGTAATATATAAGGTGTCAGTGTAATGTTTTCAAACATTAAGAAGAGTTAGTGTAGGAATAGAAAAAAACAGAGCTGATGTGAGCTGTATAATTTTATTTTGTCAATTATTTACTTTTTAAGCAGAAGGAAACAGGGCTATACATGAAAAAAATAAATAAATAAGATTCTAGCTTAAAATTAAGAAATAGTTGGTTGACTAACATGAGATGGTGAGTATGAAGACAGATAACCAGCACAAGCATGAACAAGCGAACGATATGCGGCTGATGTTGCTGTAGCAACAATCTGCACATAATACACACAATCATGAGAACTAAGTTTAAGATGCTACAAAGAACACAACAAAAGCATCTAGCCAGTTGGGTCTCTATAATTGCCTTTGGAATATAACCTGAGATAAAGCCTGTTGTACAATAGGTTGCTTCCACTGAGAGAAAGTGTCGTCAACAACATCAAAAGAATTGCTCACCCATGGGCGTAGGGCTACAAAAATTCCAACAAAGCAGAAGCCAAACATTGAATAAAGCAGTTCTATAAAAGAAGTTGTAATAAGTATGACAAAGTTATTAATAAAGAAAACTGAAGATGCTAAAATTAGTTCCAACCACAAATAAAATTTCTCCTTAAATAATATTTTAATTAAACAGTTACAGGAAAATGATCAAATTCTCTTATAGGTAATACCGTATATCAATAAAATAATAACATGAGTGGAACAGATCCACACATTTCCATACTTCAATTTCCAAAATCGCGCATAGGCTAAAAATAAAGGAACTAAAAGTGTAATTAAACCAAACTAGTATTTGCTTCTGTTAGGAAAGAGGATTGAGGTCAACCACAAGCTGAACCAAGACCTCTATAAGTGTATAGGAGGAGGGAAAGAGTCTAAAAACAGAATACTGCTAATTCTGTTAGACCTTTCAGTTAGAACTGTTAGACAGTTATTTCTGTTAGAGAAAGTTGGGCTGAGAAGTATAAAGGGATCCTTGCTAGGACAAGGAGGGGTTATCGAGTTGTATCCATAGTGGAACAGGGATATTCCCTTGTGTGAAAGGAGGATTGCTCCTTTGTGTTTTCCCTATCGTTTCAATAAAACAGATTCATCTTTTCTGTTTTAATTGTGCTATTTCCCTTTTCTTTCTTCCTAAACTGAAGATTCCTATCAGCTTCCGTCAAATAGGGGAAAAAAGGTCACAGCAAGATTTCCATCAATCTATTACTAAAACCAAGCACAATTTATTAGTAACACTTAACCTGGCAGCAGAGCTTGTACAAGTGGCAGTGCAGCCCAAAAATCTGAAGATCTCTCTGCCAACTTGCTGCAAAGAACAGGCTGTAAATTGCAGTGTGTTAAACAATGTACATACTGCAAATTTTGACAATATAATTGACACCAAGGAATTATATATCATGTTATTGAAAGGAACCTGTGATGCACAAGAATAAAGAACATGTAAGGTTCCTTCTTCCACAGCCCCAATATCTAATATATTAAGATAGCTGCAATCGCACTGCTCATATGGCATCTGGAACTCCTCACCCAACAGGTTTGAATAATCAACTAAAGTGAAAGAACTAGACAGTTCCGAATTTGATTTATCTTCCAAAGGAGATGTTACTTCATCTTGAGGTTTTGATACATCTTGCTCAGTATCTGGATTTATTAGCTTCTGCATAATTCTAGATGCCTGAAATAAAGGCGAACATATACCAGAAGAACACATTAGCAGCAATGGATTGAGCACATATACAAAAAGCAAACGATAGATATTTCCATTTTTGGTCAAAAATAAAAGAGTATTTTAACTAGATTATAGATCCATGTACTGCACGGTAAACTTTTTATTTTTTTCATTTTAATCATTTAAATTTTACTTATTACAATGTTAATTAAGTTAATATTATTCAAATTATACAGTTTTTAGTTTTTATGATATTAACTGTTCGAAATTTATTATTATGATAATGATATAATTAATAATTGAATACTACTAATCAAGTTGATATTATTCATATTATTATGTATTAAAAAATAGTTAAAAGTATTATGTAAAAAAAATTTATTATGTATTATATATCAAATTAATCTTTAAGTGAATCTTTGGATGAATCAATTTATATTTTAGTCTCAAAATAGTTACAAGTATTAAATCACTTTAAGGTGTATAAAAAATTATATTATGCTTTTATGTTTGATGTAAGAAAAAAGAAATAACATAATAAAATATTTTATGTAGGTAATAATAATAAAAATTGATTGCCGTAAAAAAATGATTTTATTTTATAACAATATAGGATCATGTGATATTATTTTAGTATTATCAGTATTTTTTTATCGTTGTAGTAGTATGATATTATAAAACTTTGATGGTAAAAATATAATATACAATATTATAACAGTAAAAATTGAAACAAATAAAGTAGGGGAAAGTGTGTGAGAGTACTGCAGTCGAAATTCACACATTTAATTATAATACATAATATAGATTCTATATTTTAATAAATAAATTTTATAATTTTTTAAAAAAATAAATCATTTATTTAATCTCCTAAATGTTTATATAACATCACTATTTTATTTTGAAAAATTATGGTATAAAAAAATTAAAAAAGTAAAAAATAATTATTTTTGTTTTTTAAAGTTATTTAGAGACTTATTTGACATTATTTTTTAATTATTTTAATATTATTATTGAGTGTAGATATTTTATAATATCTATACACACACATACATATGTGTATGTGTGTGTGTGTGTGTGAGAAAGATGAAAGGAAATGTAGACAGGGTGTCATTATTATAGATAATAAAAAAAAATAGAATGTTTGTGGCGAGGGTTATAAATTATGTTTGATCAGATTTTATTACATATCTATAGATAAACAACTAAATGGATGAGAGATAAATACCATTCTACATACAGAGCCCAGATCAGAATCTTTATATGCCTTTCTCAGAAGCACAAAAATTGCATCTGCCCTAAAAACTATGGCACGGTATGCAGATAAAATTAAAGGTGATGCACTTCGTGATCTCCTTGGCTGCATCAAAAAGAAAAAAAGGTTCGTGGACAGAGGGGTCATACATGTGGAATGACCATCACTTAATAAAAAATACAGGAAGAGTAAGTACTATAATTCTATAAAGCATGTACAAGAGACAGAATATGGATTGCATTTCAGAAACTAAAATGGCCAAAGTTAAAAAAAAAAAAAATTAAAATTGTTTGTCAAGTATCAACTAAGAAAAAATCACCCTTAACAATACATTGCCCCTCCTCAAATATACTGTAAGAAGTCACTTAATGTCATACTTAACATGATTAAGCATGGAAGCATTGACTTTAATTGGATGATTTTGGATATGTAAGCACTGATGAGCACTGACAGTTAATTATAAAATTCCAGTTTCGATATAAATAGACAGCGCTTTATGAAGGCACTTTTGGACCTTTGGAGACCTAAAGGGGGATGACTTCTAGGATTAATTGGACCTTTGGAGACCTATAAGGAAATTACTTATAGGGTTAATTGGAGCTAGGAAGGAGAGGATTCTCTCAATTGAGCACAGAAACAGACAAACTTATTGTGTAAAAATCAAAGAATGGAAAACCACGTCATAGCACATGCACAAATAATAATCACACCATCAGTAAGCACAGATAATAAACCATAGGGGAATGTACCTCAAAGTTAGAGGAAACAGTTAGGGTTGGTGACAGTTGACTACTTTTGGAGACATCAAGGTCAGTGATATTGCCTGGAGGTTTTGAAGTTGTCCTGTAATTAAACAAATTATTTGTGCTAGAGAAATTATGAACAACAAAACAGACTATGCATGCACACACACACAAAGAAAATAAGATGTGTACTTAAAGGGCTTCAGGTGCCTTATACATATTGGGTCTAGCAATGGAATCCATACCAATTTCTGACCAAGAACCAATAAATTAGTTTCCAAAACAAACACAATAACCATGCAAATCCTATTACACTAGGCTACATGAATCAATTAACAGCATTGAATTCTATCAAAAACCATATTATCAAAAAACCATTACAATTATAACCCCTTTCAAAGGTTCCCCCTAAAACTTTCAGTGGCCTTGTTCTTCCCATTTGAATTTAAGTACCAGACTATCTTCCTTTCAATCCTCTTGTCCCACTGGCCTTTTTGGGTCGTCTTCTCGAGTGACCAAACCACTACTACAAAACAAGTCTCTGCTTTCCCGTCAATTGATGCTAGTTCAACTTCCTCCCAAACACATTCATTCTTAAACTTATATTTTCTATTATGTTTTTCATCCACCTTAATTTTTGCATCTCTGCTACATGGTTTTTAGCTCTTTCAGAAATTTGCAGCCCAAAATCAAATAACTTACTTTCAAACTAAAAACTAATCAAATTTACAATGCATGACAAGAAGCAGAATACATAGCTTATGTATCTCTACAATATGAGGGCATGCAATTTGAAATCTATAAGAATATCACAATCCTTCAGTTTATTTTACTGAAAATCTTTGTTTGGAATTGAGCTTTTTCTTATTGAAAAAAATATTAGAGAATACAATTTCCAATAGAAAAATAATTGTCTAGTGAAAATATAAAAGGCAAACTAACCTTTCATTCACCACATGAAGAATAGGATAAAGAGGACCAGCAAGCATGGCAAGAAATCGAAGGTTAGATTCAGGACTGTCGGGAAAGCTGGAAAGGTCTGTCTGCAGTTTTACATACAATGCTGAATGGCCTAAACAAAAATATGGAAAAACAGAACAGAAAAAATAGGAATTATAAACAACGTCATGAAAGTAAGAAATGCTTGGGGTTTACCTCTAGTTGTGGAAGAAATACAAGCAACCGACTTGTCATGTCTTGCAACAACTGTAAACTATGAAACATCAGAAAGGAGAGAATAATAATAGAATAAATAAACTGCATAAATGGCAGCAAAAATATGTAATTCACCTGGAGATGAATATCATGAGGATCCTGTTTGTGAGATAAAATATTAGGCAGCAAGTAATTTACAACCGGTTGAAATTCAGGTTCAAGACCAGCCACAGAAACTCCTATTAGCTGCAACAGACAGGTGGCAAAAACATGCTTAGTAACAGCAGGTGAGAACCAAATGAACCTTTTTTCATAAAAGTTGTGTTAAAACAGAAAGAGAGAAGAGTACAAAAAGATGAAGGATACGAAGTAGATACAAAAAATAACACAAACAAAGAAACAGTAGTTCTTAAAAACCAATCAATATAGAAGAGCTGTGATTGTGAGGGAACAAAAAGTTGAAAA
Source organism: Glycine max (assembly GCF_000004515.6). Classification (NCBI taxonomy): domain Eukaryota; kingdom Viridiplantae; phylum Streptophyta; class Magnoliopsida; order Fabales; family Fabaceae; genus Glycine; species Glycine max. The sequence continues at coordinate 14,319,174 of NC_038243.2, forward strand.
ATTTGTCAAGATGTGTTTTATGAGAACTGAGAAGGCTTTTGGTATACACTGTTTCTATTTGTTGAACAGGATAGATTACAAGACATTTTCAAGAAAATGCTCATGGGATTTTAGGTGGGTGTCAATGGAATATCTTTGGAGGGGTTTGAAGTGCAGCTTTGCTGATAGATTAGCTTCAACACAGTCCTCTTCTCAGTTTATATTCTTCAGGTGCTGGCTTTGTCTTGTATATTTTCCTCCCTCTCCCCCCATCAAAATACACAAAATTATTGAAAAAAGTGGACATCTAGCATCCACTCACTTATCAAAAGCTTAATGCTGCTAAAAAATATAAGCATCCTTCTATCTCATTAACCAAATGTCCTAAAGTAAATGAGGACAAAATATCCAACAATTCTATAGGATGTAAATCTAGATTTCAGAACAATAACAAATGAAGAAGAGCAGAAATGGTAAAGCTATTATAGTATACCTGAACAAAGAAAATGGCAATGGGATTTCCACGCAAACAAGATATCCTCACATATCGGCATGGGGTGTAATTTGTAGGGTAGATCATGTCACGTCTAGGTGCTTCACAACGTGGGCGAACTTTCTGAAATGTCTCTGGCTGGGAGGCAAATAAGAATAAATAAAGCACAGACCACAGCGTTATTCATCTTGGAAAATACATGATTATAAGAAAAAATAAGCCATATCTAAATGCAGAGGAATAACTAATCAAAATATAGCATCATTGTCAAAACAAGGAATTGAAGGAGCAGAGTTTAATATTAATAGTGCATCTTTATCAAAAAGCTGAAGAGAAACAACTCTACATTCTGTTGAAAATAAAATGGTGTCCACATGAAGTGACACTCGACCATTTTACCTTCAACTTCTTTACAAACAAGTTTGTTGGACAGAATTCTTGCCAACATTATTGTTCCCAATCAATTAATTTATCAATTTCATTAAATCAGCACAACTTAATTATATCATGATTCAAGAATGACCTTGTCGAGAAAGATTTCAAGAAGCGTGCATCCTGTTGACAACATCCTTGGTAAAACAACAGGAGCCTATAGCACAAGTCTTCAAAAAATCCCTAATATAGGACAATGATCAGACTTCCTATGTTCTCATAAGATTGCAAATACCAAAGATTCAACCCAAAAAAAAACAAAAAAAAATATTAAAGAAATAGTCATTTTTTTGGTCTACTATTTCTAGCCCAGACCAATTTTGCTTCTGAAAGATGTAATGTCAAACAATCAAAACCAGTCGTTCCAATAAAAGCTTAAACTCAATAGAATTTGTAGTTGGTGTCCATGGTAGTATGAAGCCCAAATACTCCAAAATTTGAAAAGTATTGGTGTCATACTCATGTCAAATACCAATACTCCTTGGATACTTCTAGATACGTATCTGAAAAGTATTCAATTTTTTTCTCTGATTTTTTTTTTCTGCAAAAATAATATTCTATTAATTGAGTACCAGTGGTACTAGAATTACAAACTACATTCCAGATTAGACCCAATACATAAAGGTTGGGACCAAAATCTGGTATAATATCATTTTACATAATTTGCTCTAATAGTCTATCCTCCTCTATTGAGAAATGCTGCTCTGATGTTTGAGGACCAGTAGTTAAAATGCATGTTGAAATCCTTCTCCAAATTTGTGAGCCACGTCCATAATAAGAAGACTGCATTGTCTAAGATTATGTTAGCATCAAATGACCCATTTGAGAATATAATATTGTTTCTTTGCTGCCAAATGCTCCATGTCAATGCCAACCACCACCACTTCCATCTGCTAGACCTCACTCCCCCTACCATTCCATGTATGTGTTGGATAAAGTGTTGCCTTGGGTGGTTTGGGAAGACACCCGACAAACCCATCCAAGACAATGACTCCCACCATACTGAAATTATCTTACCACACTGAAAGAAAAGGTGGCCTGCACTTTCCTCCTCACCTCCGCAAAAAGGGCATGTTAACTCTCCAACCTGAATCTGTCTCCTGTTCAAGTTTACCCTGGTTGGTAATCGGTCCCTAATTAACCGCCATGCAAATATAACAAATTTTGATGGCAGCTTGAGTTTCCACAGCTCCTCAAATGCTCCATCCTGCTGCTGTTCCGATAATTCCTCCCACAGCACTAAATAAGCAGATTTCACCGTATATTGCCCACTCGGGTCTGCCTTCCACTCCCATTGATCTCCTTTGTGAGCCTGTATTGTACTTTGTGTAACATCCGACAAAAATGAAACCGCCATCTCTATTTCATTATCAAACAATGGTCTTCTCCACCTAAAATCTCATTCCCACCCAGCTTCTTTGAAGGCCCCCATGTGTTGTATACATTGATGTTGCTGATTAGAAATACTATACAACCTAGGGTATTTTGTGAGAAGCGTGTCCTCTCCCCCCAACCACCTATCCTCCCAAAATTTAAACTTGTCCCCGCAGCCCACCTTCCATGAAATCACAGAATTCATTATCTCCCTAGTCTGCGGATGATTGAACAAAAGCTTTAGATCCCTCCACCATACAGATTCACCCTTCCCTCTAGTTACCTCATCTAAACCCCTCCAACCTTCATATTTTGACTCCAATACTCTAGTCCACAGCTCCCCCTGGCTATGAAATAAACTCCATTTCCACTTACCCAGCAGCGAGAGGTTAAAAGAGTTAATGTCTTTTATTCCGAGCCCCCCAACTTCCTTGGGCAAGCATACAGTATCCCACTTAACCCAAGCTATTTTGACTTGATCTTGGTCACCACCCCATAAAAATCTTCTCTGAATCCTCACTAGCTTGTCCTGCACCTTCTTAGGGACCCTGAAAAAAGAGAAAAAATAAATCGGAATGGACGTTAGCACTGACTTTATGAAAGTCACTCTCCCCCCAAATGACAAGTGTCTTTGCTCCATTTTGCTAACTTTCGCTCACACTTAGTTATAATAGGGTCCCACGTGTGGCAATATCTCGGATTTGTTCCAATAGGAACACCAAGGTACGTGAAAGGGAACGACAACAGCCTACAATTGAGGTAACCAGCTACAACATTTCTCCACTCATCCGACACCCCAAAAGCTCCAACCCGCTTTTAGCGAAGTTGATTTTGAGGCCGATACAAGTTCAAAATCCTCATCATTGTTTGATAGCCCTAATATTTTCCATTGATGCCTCTCCGAAGAAGATTGTGTCATCAGCATATTGTAGCAAGCTAATTTCCACCTTATCTTTACCACATAAAAACCCCTTATACAACCCCTTCTCTAACGCTTGTGATATGATGCCACTAAGTGCCTCTGCCACAATATTAAAAAGGAGAGGTGATAATGGATCACCTTGTCTGAGCCCTTTTTGAGGTACGAGACGGGCTTCCATTCACCAGAACTGAAATTGATGCTGATGTTAAACACCCCTCCACCCACTGAATCCATTTGTCACAAAATCCCATTCTTTTTAACATGTAAAATAGGAATTCCCAGGAGACAGAGTCATATGCCTTCTCGTAATCCACTTTGAACACGAAGCATGATTTATGACACCTTTTGGCTTCGTCAACGACCTCATTTGCAATCATCACACTATGTAGCATGTATCTACCTTCTATGAATGCTGATTGCCTTTCATGTATGATGAAAGGCATGGCCTTCTTCAACCTGCTCGCCAGTATCTTCGCCACTATCTTGTATGTGCAACCTATCAATGAGATAGGTTTGTATTCATTCAACAATTGTGGATCCGCTACTTTGGGAATGAGTGCTAGGAAGGATGCATTCGAGCCCTTTGGGAAGATTCCATTAACATAGAATTCATCTAAGAAGCGCATGACATCAGGCTTGATTATATTCCAGAATTGCTTTATGAATTTGAAAGTTAGACCATCTGGCCCCGGACTCTTCTCACTCCCACAGTCCCACACCGCCCTTCTTATCTCCTCTTCTTGAAAACAGCTCACTAGAGTTTGATTTTGCTGATTGTCAATGGTCTTGAAAGCAACCCCATCTAATGTTGGTCTGTCCTTCTCATTTTCTTTGAAGTGTTGCTCAAAGAACACCTTAACTGCCTCTTTGACTGTCGTCGGGTCGTCCGTCCATGCCCCATCAACCATCAACCCTTTCAGGCAATTATTTCTTCTAGTAGCATTGATCATCAGGTGAAAGTATCTAGAATTACAATCACCTTCTTTAATTCATCTGGATCTCGCCTTCTGCCTTAGTAATGACTCATGTGATTGAGCCGCCATCCATAAATCCTCCTGAAGCTGCTTCCTGATCATCATCTCCTGCTGGGATAATTGTCTATCAGCTGTGTCCGCTTCCATCTTATTCAACTCTTCTTGAATCTTGGTATATTTCTTAAAAGTATCCCCAAATTGTTCTCTATTCCACACCTTGAGTCTGTTCTATGATACTTCTTGGATGCTCCCAAATATGTATCCAAAAAGCATCCGATCTTTTTTTATTTGATTTTTAATTGTTTTTTCTAGGATATGGCTTGGATACTTCCGGATACATATCCAAATAGTACCTGAAAAGCTTGCCTTAAAGCTTCTTGTGAAGCCATGTTCTTTCATGTTGTGAGAGGAATTAGAGTACATATCCCTTTATTCATTCATTAAAGAAAAACAAAATGGATCGAAACAATATTTAGTTTATGTGCATTCAAACCTTCAACTTTTATCTAGGAAAGGTGAAGGGTATAATTGTATTAAAAAGGAGACAAGGTTATGGGGCATTAGTGGAGATATACATGATCCATTAGATGATGGTACTAGACTTCTTGAATTGGCAAAGTTGTCTCTTGATGAACCAAACTTAGAAGTTATGCTTTTTCTAGATGACGTAATGACATATAATCAATGTCTCTTTCTTTACCATTATTCGGCATCAATATAAAATATTTTATCAATTTTTGTTAACTTATCTAGGCTGTATCATATCCTAAATTTCAAATACCAATTTTTTGTTGTACCTACTGGTTAATTTGTTTGGTCATTGGATTATATATTGGCATTTGTTCAAAAACAATCAAACCTAAAAAAATGCTTGCTACATGCACGCATACCATATACTAACTTTCCTTAATAAAACATTGACTAGCCAAAAAAAATGGACCCTAAAGGATTTGACAGTTGACACACACACAAGCTTAATAAAAACACGTGAGAAAAAAAACATGAATTGCCAATGATAATTGCTTGACAACTTTCAGCCACTAACCTTGTAACGTAAGCCAACCACAATTTCCCACTCAAGCACAGACTTGTTATAAATTCGTATATGGGACAACAGGCAAGGCTCCTGCGATAAAGAAATAACTATCATTTAATTACACAAGAAGACACAAACACCACAAACTTGCAACAAAATCCCGTTTCACATCAATCCTATCCACACTACACACCACGCAACCCTCTTCCTTTTCATTTTCAAATCTCAACATCACTACTCTGCAAAATCAGCCAAAATCCTTAAACTCCAATAGTTATAGCTGAAAAGCAAGGTTTTAAACACCAGTCCACAAACATGACTTCAGCCGAAGCATCAAGGTTTTTGTGGTGTACACAACCCCAGTTGTTACCACATTGGTCACATTGGTCCGTAACCCCCCCCTCCCCCCCCCCCCCCCCCCCCCACAAAATCAGAGAATGCAACAAAACCGGGACCTCTGCAACCACAATTTAAAACCTATCTCAAAAGTTAAGAACCTCACCCCCCCCCCCCCCACCCCAAAAAAAAAAAACAAAAACTGAGAAACTCAATTCCGAATATTCAATTCATCTTCAACTAAACTATTATTACTCCCAGCTGAAACAGAGTCCAAGTGCAAAACCCAAGTTCTAGTTTCATTCATTCATACATCTTCAAAATAAATAAATAAAGTTCTTCATCTTGAACCAGCCCTAGAGTTCAAAATCCAACCGAAGGAAACAAACAATCATTCACTGTATATCAAGAGAGTACAGCATTATAAAAACGAATCAGTGTAAGGAAAAAAATAATAATAAGTATAAAGAAATGAGAATTGAAAGTGCAAAACCCAAGTTCCAGTTTCACTATTTTATTATTCATCAAATTAAAAAAAAAGTAAATAAAATAAAGGTGTTCATCTTTAACCAGCCCTAGAGTTGAAAAACCAACCGAAGAACGAAACAAACAATCATTCCCCGTTTATTAAGAGATTATTACAGCATTATAATTACAACAAGAAGATGCATGAGAATGAAAATTGAAGAAAATGTTTGGGACTGACATCGAGTTCTAGAAGAATCCACTCCTTGGTGTTTGTGGCGGTGGACCAGTGAGTGCGGAGGTCGGTGTCGAGAACGTGAAGCGCCTTCTGCGACGGCGATTCTCTCGACATCGCTTTCACCTTGAAAGGAAGAGCCTTCACGCGCGGCTCCAACTCCACCTCCATTCTCGAGATTCAATTCTATTCAAAAATCACAATTCGCAAACACGAACACTTCTTTGGGGTGGGTTCGGGTTTTATTTATAGTTTTACGCATTCGTTTCGTTGCACTGTGTGTCACTCACAACAAAGACAGCAACACTAGAAGAAGAAAAAGAAGAATAGAAGAAAAACCCCTTTCGGTTTTCACTGCCGCTTCACTCCCAAACCAAGGCTTTAAATAATTTTGGAAGTGACCGGGACTCCAGGAGTCCAGGACAATTTTGATTTGTTTGTTTATTTATTTTTCTTCTTTTACTTTTTGTACTTTAGAGATTCTCTAGTCTACTTACCAAAAATCAATGTCGTGTGTTTAAACTTTTAAGGGTTTTTTTTTTGTTTTTTTACAGAACGTGTGTGTGTTTAAGGTTGTTTGATTGCTTCTCATGGTTCGTTTTTTAACCAAAGTATAATATAATTAAGGTTTTTCTTTATTTTTTTACTTTTTTGTGAGGAGGAGATAACTTTTACAAATTTTTATTTTGATATTATAGTTTGACTATGTGATTAATTATTGAGATTGAATCACATTTGTAAGTCTAATAAGTTTTAGTTTTAAGAAATAGTTATAAAGTTTAATTTTTATCTATGGTAAAAAAATTACTAAAAAAAATTATTCTGTAAACTATAAATTATTTTAAGTGTGAATTTTAAGAGTTATAAAAAATTGTTTGAGTTGAATTGGTTTTAAAAAAAAATAATAACTCAATCACATTTGGGTTGATTCGAATTAGGTCACCTAATAAAATAATATAAAAAAATAAAAATAAAAAATAAAAAAATTATAATAAATGAAATAAAAGTAATAAATAATATAAAAAGTTAGAATATAGAATTAAACAACATAAATAATTTAAAAAATAAAATGAGTTTATATTGGTTCAGATTTTCATGTTCAAATATGACACTTAAATTGATGTCATCTAGTTTATAATTTTAGAATCCAAACCAAATCAATAATCAAAATCAATCTAAATTCATTCTTCAGGTTGATTTGGTTTGATTTGATCGAATTATATTAATATCCAAAATTTAAGAGCACTAAAAATAATCTTAAATTAAATAATAGGATTTATTATTTTTTTAAATCCTCTAAACTCTTTAGGATTTTTTTTAGTTCTGGACATTTTTCACTAATTTTAGTCCATTAATAAAAGTATGGACAAAAAAAAAGTTAAAAGCCTAAAAGTAAAAGATGAGGAAAAAAAGTCAAAGGATGTTGACCATTCAAAAAATAGAAACTATAAATAGATATCTTAAAAAGTTTAGGTCACGTTTTAGATTATTTCTCATTTTTAGTTTTAAATTTTTAAAAATCAAAATCAGTTGAGTTTCGATTTATTCTTTGTTTTTAGTTTTTAAAAATATATTACAAATTGAAGATAAATAAAATAGGTCAACTATTTTATCTTATCTTACTCTAGTATGAAATAATGGCGGTGGCAAAAGTAGCAGGATGGGAGTGGCGGCGCGGGTAGTGGTGGTGGTGTCGATGACAATGATGACGGTGATGGGGTCAAATAATGGTGGCGATGATGGTGGCGATGGTGGTGGTGGTGGAATGATGATAGTGACGCTAGTAGTGGTGGAATGGTAATGACTAGGTTTTAAAACTCAAACCGACCTGGCTAGTCGAATCGGTTCGATCGTGACCCAGAGGTCAAGGTGGGTCGAGTTGCTTATCAAATCAACCATGCATTGAGCCTAATGTAACCCAGTATGACCTGTTCGGGTTTGCAGTTAAACTAGAGACCCACTAACCCGGGTTAGGTCATCCTAAGGGAGGAAACGCGCTAGATCATGTGGGTCAATTAAGGTTGGGTATAAAGTTTCAAATATTTTTAATAAAGATTGGGTCATGCAGGTTAATTAGTCACTCATTGGTTTGACTAGTGACCCAATACCCACACCAGGCCAATCATCGATTTAATTTTTAAAACTATGGGTGGTGGTATGGTGGAGGAGGTGGCAATAACAGGTGTGGTGGTGGTGGTTGTGAAGGAATAAAAAGATATAGTAAAGCTTAAATAATATTTCTCTAGTGTCTCTTTTGGAAACAAAGCTTTCATTTTCTCAAAATAAATTAATTCAAATACACATTAATTATTTTTTATCAGTATTCAAAATCATATTTAATATATGAGGTTCAATAAGGATGAGGGGTTTTGTTTTCTTTGTTCTTTAATGCAATCAACATCAGACAAACCATTAGATATAAGGACTTCAAGAAAGGAAATATCCTTTTAAGATAAAGTTTTGTGTAATAAATAGGTTCCTTGTGTGATGGGAAAAAGTGGATTTGATAGCACAAAATCTTGTACAAGTGGAACATGAAAATGGTAATAAACTTTTTCTAAAAGTTTGTCTTGATGGAATTTTTTTCAAGAAATTGTGAAGTGCATGGCTAAACACAAGCTATGAATGCTTTAGTTGTCACACTGTTAAGGAAATATGGGTTACAACATTATAAGGGATTGGTTGTAGAAAATATGGCTTATGAGTGGTGATTTGGACATTATGGATGCGAAAAATGATTTCTTCATGTGAAATTTGATTTGTCAATAAATAAAGAAGGAACGACTTTTGAGGTTCTCTAGATGTTATTTGATCATTTCCTAGCGATCACAAATTTGAGTCCAAACTCTATTTTCCTGAAACGAGGGCGAAATAAACATTGTCTAGATTCATTTTCTTGGGATGAACATTTTTTTATTGATCATAGCATTAGTCGTTGGAAGCCGAACAAAGTTAATAAAATCACTCTTAAGGTAGAACGAGAGAAAGTTGCGAGAGTATGTTTTGAAATTGATCTCAACTAACTAGTGGTTAGAAAAAGTATGGCTAAATGGGCATTGATGCAATGTGGAGTATGAGGGTTTGCATGCAATTTATGCATTGTATGGTTGCTATGCTCGTTTAGATAGAAATTGTCACACCCACCCTTAAGCATGACCAATGGAGTAGCAACCATTGGCTACTTCCATAAATGATGCTAATTAAGGTAATAGTGCAATTAATGAGGAGAGAATCATGAAGTAAATTTAAAGCATGCAAACAAGAAAAATGTGGAGGGAGATATCCACCATGATTCAAAATTTGACAATATATAATGAAAAGTAGGACATCAAATATATTTGGAGCTTAAAAATTTGTTTCATTCAATATTTTCTATTTTTGAGTCCTTAACACATGTCAATTTATTTATTTTCAAGATATGTGTGACCACATGCATCAATTTATGTTAACAAGAAATAAAATGACTAAATCTTGAGAGTTGTCACATTCTCCCTTGCTCTAAACTTTAGTCTCATTTGTGTGAATAATTTGATATAAATAGTAAAAACAATACATAAGTTACTAAGGACAAATTTGTTTGATCAAGTGTGTTTAAAACCTTTAACATTGGCACCAGATCTTGTAAACTTTTAAATATATTTTAATTCCTTTCTATCATGGATGCATAACATGAACTGAGGAATGTCACTTCATCTATTGTTCAAAAGGATCGAATTTCATTTCCATCGATTTAAAACTTTTATTAGTACAAAATGCATATACTTTGGACAAATTAATATATGTTGGTGTCAATACTATAAAAACCATATTATTGGGGGTACAAGAGTTTCAATAAAACCACTATATGCACAAGATTCACATGGTTAGTAGAATGAACATTCTTTCTTATTCTTATTCATATATATTCACCACACTTTTATCATAATATAAATATATATCACAATTCTCAATCAAATCATAATAAAGATGTCTTATTGTATTTTCTCTTTTTTGTATAGCAAAAATCTACCCATGTAGATTTGTAAAGTGTCATGCAAGATTCTCAACTCATCAGAATGTCTAGTTACTCATAGAAGATATTCATGTTTTAGTTAGATCTTGTAAGAGTTTTTTTATCTCTAATATGAATTTAAAATTTATATTCATCCTCCCTTATGGTTCTTTTCTTCCCTCTTTTCACCCTATATGGATGTTGTTATTATTATAAGAAATAAGAATGACATTGTTTAAAACTATATGAAACTTTACTATATAAGAAATAAGAAACTCAAGTTACTTATATAAGTGATTTCTAATTTCTTTTCATTTTGGCAAAATTTTGCCAAGGTCTACTAGTCATTGCTATTTGTGTTGGGCTTTACACATGACAAAGAATCTATAAGATTCACATGTAATCCATTTCCATCTTACCTTTATGATACATAAATTGTGCCGATTCTTTGACAATTACTATTAGAGGTGTTTTTTTTTTTTTGCTGGAAACTTAAATTTCTTTAAAACTTTTAACATGCTATAATATTTCTTCAAACATTAATAATTGCACCACTCTACATGAATGCTTTGTTGTTCAATGTCTGCTTGGTGTTTGCCTATATTTCTCAAGTAGCATCTAAATTCCTTTGAATTACCACTTTAATATTATTTTTTTTGTTTAGGACAAATACTATATACAATCACACATCCAAATCAATGAATATAAAGATTGAGTGATCTTGGTGAGTACATTAGATTGTTTAGTTAATCTTGGAAATTCTCTGATGCCTTGTCATAGAATGGGCTTTAGGCATAAAATAAAATGGCTAAAAGATTATATAGAATGAAATTAAATATGTATTTAATAAATTATATTTTTTATTTTAATTGTATTAAAATAATATGGTTTTAGCAAAAAATATTAAAATAATATGGTGTTGACACTTGGATAATATATGTTGATTGACATCACTTAAGATTACATAAGTGCATTAATCTTTACATTTTATCATCAACAATAAGTGTGAAAGTTTATATTACTCTATTTATAGCTCTTAGATGATAGATTTAAGGAGTAGTGTAAAGTAGTTAGCTTGTGCCTATCAAATGGTGCTTTCATATGACTTATAATTCTCTCCCCCAAACCATTAACTGCCATCGACTACAACCAGTAATCATATTTCAAACACCCATTATTATTATCCAGCATATTCCATAAACCTTTGTAAATATACCTTGCTTATCCTTGAAAACACCCTCAAACATTTTTTCCTTTCACATCCTCCTCCACAACTGTCACCACAGTCTCCATTTAATGCTCATTGGAACCATTTCCTCCCACAATAGCAACCTCCATCATCCACCTAACAATAAGATTTGTTGTCATTCCCCTGTGCCTCACCACTACCAAGTATAATATACCCATGCCTTCTCACACTCTCGCAAACCTCTCCTTCACTAAACATAGATTTGCAATAATCGTTCATAATGTTTATCGAACGTGGGTCACGACAGGACAACGATAAAAAAAAAGATAGAGAGTTTTACAAAAAGGAAATTAGGGAATGGTTTATGATTTCAGAAAAAGAATTCGAGAGTCGTTTATGCACGGGGAAGGTGCTAACACCCCACACATCCTATCATGAAGACATTAGCCTTTAATCAAGCGCGCTAAAAAATAAAGTGACTTTTTAATTATTTATCTTCCCTAGAGAGCACAATTTATATTTTTTATATATTATTTATAGAAAAAGAAAGAATTTTTTTATTTTTAGAAAAGAAAGGATTTTTTGTTTTTAGTTTTTTAAATCGACAAGGGTTTGCCCTTGCTCCTACGTATCTCTCAGTGCAATAAGGAAATCAGACTTACATAGTTCTTTGCGTAAAAAACAACTTATGTGTTGGGTTGATTTTATATTTTTTGAAAGATTTATTTTAATTGAGTGAAAAAGAGTCGTTCAAGCGTTGGACCTTGAAACAACATTGAATTTTAAGAAAAAGCGGAGAGAATCGCTTTAGGCATTGGACCTTGAGGCGATCTCGACTATTGTGTAATTTTCGTTGAGGAAAAAGAGAATTGAATGATCATTTATTTGAGTATTTTTATCTTTTTTAGAAAAGATTTTGATTTGTGGTAAACTTTGTTAAGTAAAGCAAGTCAGAGACCCAACATGAAATTCACAAAATTTACTCACACGTTATTGAAACATTACCAAGAAAGTCAGAGACTTAGCATGAAGTGCACAGAATGTAAGCTCAAATACTAATGCAACATTGCAACAATAAATGAATAATTGACATAATGTTAGATGACTAATTAAATGGACGAGATGTGAACAAATAAATCGAATGAGAATGAAAAAAGATAGAATAGAAGTGAGGAGTACGCTTAGTAATTAAGGGTGCATGATTGAAACGTGGAGGAAAATAAATAAGTAATGAAAAATTTACGACACGTGATTAATTAAACTAACTAATTAATTAATGATAATAAAAAGACAATCAAATTGAAGAATTAAATAAATAATAGAAACAAATAAAAAAACTACATAAAATAAACAGTTGTTTATTGATTTACTTATTTATTATTATTATTATTGGGTTAAAGTCAAAGGGTTGACTTTAACTTAGTAAACACTGACGGAGTGCTAACATGGTGGGCCTGGTCATCAGCCTAGGTGGCCAGGTTCATACATAGGGGAAGGGGTATAACTAGAAGTATATATTTTATTTCATACTTAACATAAATGTAGTGGGCCGAAAGTGAAAGGGGGTGTAGCGTAAAAATTAGGTGTAAATAGTAGTATTTATTTATTACAAACTTTCCAAAAACATATTGGGCCCAAAATGAAATGGGGTGTATGTGAAGAAAAGTTGGTGTAACTAGTAGTATTTATTTTATTTCAGACTTTTCAAAAACAAGTTAGACCCAAAATGAAAGAGAATGTATGTGTAAAAAAAAGGAGGTGTAAATAAAGTATTTATTTTATTTGAAAAAGGGTGTATGTAGTTGTTATTTGTAGTATTATTTTATCAGACTTTTTGAAAACGGGCTAGGCCCAAATGAATGAGGGTGTATGTGTAAAAAGGGGTATTAATAGAAAACTAGGATCGCCGCTCCTGCCCATTTGAATTTGTTTTTTTATTCATTTTATTATTGGACTAGGGTTGGAACTGGATTAGAGCAACCCGACCCAACTTGCAAGTAAGGAGAAGGGTTGGAAAACCCTAGGTTTAGAAGCAACCACACGACACGAGGCAAGGGAGGCACTACCATGGAGGGTGGTGCGGGTCCTAACACCACTAGACGCAGGGCCTAGCGAAACGAGGCCGCCGCAATGAGAGCTAGTTCGACGGTGGCGACAGTGTAGGGGACAAAGCTAATAAATAAAAAAATGAAAATGTAATGAAAGAGGAAGATGATGATGAAACACTTGAATAACAAACAACGAAATGAAATATTGAGCAAGAAGGCAACAACAACAACCTATACAACCCTCGCCGGCGGCCAAGGTGCCCACCAACGAGAGAAATGAACAACACGAGCAGATAAAAAAAGGAGAGAAAGAGAAGCGAGAGAGAATAACAGAGAAAAGGAAGAACGAAGGAGAGTGGAGGAATGAGGGGTTACTTGGAGACCCCTCTCCCTTCACCGACGGTGATGCCAAATGGTGCGAGGTGGTTGGTTCCTTTTGCCTCCTCAAGATTCGTGCCTCTCTCTTCTGTGGTTAATGCACAGACCTTCCCATTTTCCCTTTTTATTACTCCCTATTTTTGTTTTCTTTAACTTAATGGGCTCTCAAAGAGATCCCATTAGGTCCCTTTGGACTCCTCTTGTTTTTTTCCCTTCATTTTATTATTGTTCTTCCTTTTTTTTGTTTTCTTATTGTTATTATTTTTTTTAAAAATGTGTCCAGACGAAATTAGGGTCTAACAACGTATCACCCACCTAATTCTCCCAAAATATACACCATTTCATCCCCAATAAATTTCATTTCCTTAATTGACAACCAATACTCGTACAACCTCAACTACAACCTTTCCGCAATCCCTAATTTTGTTTCATTCATACCCATCACTATCTTGCCATAATACCATCATTGGTCTTCCAAACACTTCAAATCATCCACACACCATAAAAAAACTCAAAGTCGTGTCACTCACCTTGTCCCTACTTTTGCCAAGCTCATTTGAACAATCAATTTTTCTACAAACCCCAACTACACTTCATTTCCCCACAACCCATTACATACCTCGCTTCTTTTCTCATCAAGCAATTGCCACCCGTTAAAGCATTTTAGATGATGTGCCAACAAGGTCACTAGTGATTGAAAAGACTTTGACGACAACAAAGAAGGTTTTGACGGAGATGAAGCTGATGGAAGAGAAGATCTTGAAGGATAACATTTAAGCTATGATGATGTCAAAGAATAATTTCTCAATGGACAACATTAGGATCATGAATGATTTGCTCAACGACCCCTTCAAGAAGATTCTACAAGTAGCCCAGCAATCCAACAACACACCTTTGTAGTTAAATTATAATTTGAATGTTATAAAGTCTCTTTTGTAAGAAAGAACAAGAAGAAAAATTTGAATGCCACAAGGTTGTGGGAAGAAGGAATTATTGAAGGTAAATATTAGCTTTACCTTCAAGTATATACTAGAGCTCTTATAATATTGTTTGTATGAATTTTTCAATTAATTTTCTAGAGTAATTGAACAATAATGAAAACTAGTGTAACAATTATATCACTCATCATTTTAGTGGTGTTATTGCACTAGTCCTGCTAAAAGCATCATTATGCTTGTAGATTTAGTTTTCTTATTTTCAATCCAATTATATGAAATTATTATTTTAATGATGTAAATATTTAAATTTAACTTGTCAATATATCATGAGAAATTTTTTTTTATCAATTTTCTTTATAAGTGGTTAGATAACTTCAAGTTTGACAAAATGTACATGGTCCTACCTTTGCATTACGAGGTATGTGGCAAATCATATATTTCATCTTTGCAACATAATCATATTTCATAAATTAAATAGTTCATATATTATAACATGTCATGATCTTTGTTTAATGAAAGAAGAAAATATATGAAATCAATAATGAAATACTCAATCTAAAGAATATTAATTTTGTCACAAAAAATAAAAATAAACTTAAATGATTTTGATCTA
Organism: Glycine max; assembly: GCF_000004515.6. Taxonomy (NCBI): domain Eukaryota; kingdom Viridiplantae; phylum Streptophyta; class Magnoliopsida; order Fabales; family Fabaceae; genus Glycine; species Glycine max. The sequence continues at coordinate 14,334,577 of NC_038243.2, forward strand.
CGAAACTTTTTTCCCATTGAATCTTGAGGGAAAAGATTGGAACCATCGACCTTGCAATTTTAAAAGATCCTGAAGTGCTAGGATCTTATTTACCAAAATGGGAAAGGGTATAAATGTAAAAAAAGGAAAAGGAAAAAAGGAGTAAAAAAATTAAAAATTTTCATCAAATCAAATGAACATCCATATATAGAAACAAAAGTTGGTTCTATATGAAATTCCTTAAAGCTTGATTGCAAGTTGGCAACTAACTTACAGTGCCCCAAGCATATTCTTAAATTTCATAAACTTTTCTTAAAAGACATAAATACTTTGAAGGCACGAAACTTTGTCTCCTTAGTTGGATTACCATGCTAGCAATGCCAAGAAGGCTAGATGCTCAGCATGCTCTATCCAACGTCTCATTATCAGGCTTGTCAACACTATTGTACTACCTAATGATATCGATAGGACTTTAAATGCTATCTCTTTATTTATTTTTTACCTTATTCCCAATAAGTCCTAAGCATTCTACTTTGGTTACATCCTTAACAATAATCAATTTACCGTTAATTGGTAAACCGGTTATGTAAAATACATCTCCTAGCCAAAATATATCTCTCTGTCACCTACTTGGAAGGTACTTTTTTTTCATATCATACAATTTAGCTAGGACCAACAACTAGCTTCTATGATGTGCTTTGTATCTCTCGTTCGAATTCAAGACATGTGCAAAGCCTAACCTAGTCAATGCCTCCTTAATGTTTGTGCTTACATTGATGCTGTAACAAAATTCTTAATCCTTCTCAAGGTATGATTTTTTGGTTGTCACCCATAATTCAAACCTAAAAATAAAAAAATATAAATGTTTTTCATTCAAATTTTAAGCTAAAACTAGAAATAAAATGATTTTTCATTTGCATCTAAGTTCAGTTTGACAATTTTAAATCATATAATTGAAAGCCTCAAAATCACAATAATAACATAGCAAACACTAAAGGTAGAATTAGTACTATTGATAAAACTAATAGCATCTTGGGAATCACTCTGAATACAAAGATAAATTCGAGTAATTATATATATATATATATGGGCGGCTAATATCTACCCTAGTTGGTGTGTATTAACAAGCTTCACCAAAATTTTAGGACAAAAATATTCCATTAAATATTTTCTGTTTTAAAAAATAAAAAAGGTATTTCTCTCACCTCTCTCTTAAGTAGCATTTAGAATTTCTCTCACCTCTCTCATGTTTTTATGAGAATGCCATGCAAGAGATGCTCGTTTGCTATTTTGTCTAAAACCGATAACATCTTGGGATCACTTTGAATACAGAGATAAACTTGAGTAGTTGTATCAAATTATATACATACAGGGGACTGCTAATATCCACCCTAGTTGGTGTGTATTAGCAAGCTCCACCAAAATTTTAGGACAAAAATATCCAATTATGTCTTCTTTCCATTAAATTTTTTAAAGCTTGTAATAGTAATTATAGCAATTGAATATTTTCTATTTTAAAAAATAGAAAAGAAACATTTCTCTCACATCTCTTAAGTAGCATTCAAGATTTCTATCACCTCTCATGTTTGTATGAGAATGCTATGCAAGGGATTCTTCTTTGCTATTTTGTCTGAAACACAAAGGAAAGAGAAAATAAAAAACTGCCCATACAAACTTAGAAGAATGAAGGAGCAAACATAGAAGTACGAATAAGAACATAGAAAAAGAAACAAGAATTGGCTTTGACAATACTACGTAAGAGTAATTAGAAAATAGGGCACCACCTGAACATGCTAGATTGGAGAACACAACAAAACAACAAAATGGTCACTTATGAAGAAAATCTGCTTATAACTTTTTTGTCAAATGGGAGCATTATCACCATATGTAGCAACTCATGTTAAGTGAGTGAGTTCTAAAACATATATACGTAAGAGAGGTGAGAGAAATATATATATTTTTTATATAAAAAGAGGAAATATTTAATTACTATAATTACTATAATGGGCATTAAATAAATAATAGAAGGAAGAGATGATTGGAAAATTTTCACAAATTTTTGTAGAGCTTGCTCATACACACTAACTAGGATGGATATTAGCAAGCACACACAACAATAGATAACAAACCAATAACAAAAACTAATTCGAATGTAAGAGGAATGTTTGGGAATCACTTTGAATATAGAGATAAACTCTACTAATTGTATCAAATTATATAAAAAGAAGAAAAAGCAATACATATGATGTGCCCTTATTTTCTCCTATTTCTTAACCCTTTTTGCACCATTTTAAATACTGATTAGTCTTAATTGTCAAATTTATTAGGCAATTTTATTATTTGGACCCATTCAGCTAATTTGATGTTTTTAATCTAATTTCAGGAATTAATGAAGCATTGAGCTTGAATCTAGAATTGGGCTTGGGCTTGAAGAGGGCAGACTAATTTATTCTACAAAATTAGATCTTATCTTATCTTATCTAGATATTATTTAGATTTGATCTCATCTAGATATTATTTCATCTAGATCTTATCTTATCTTATCTTATCTTATCTTATCTTATCTATATTTGATTTGATTTTACTTATGGGCTTGGATTTAAAATAGATTTGTAAGCTTTGGGGCTGGAAAAACTATATAACAGCACCAAGGTTCTAGTTTAGCTCTCTTTCTCTCCTCTCTCTCTTTATATCCACAATTAAAAATACAGATATTATAAATGATAATATTCATATATATATATATATATATATATATATATATATATATATATATATATATATATATATATATATATATATATAAATTTTAAAACAGAATTAAAAAAAATTGTTAATAAACCAACATTCTGGAAGAACTTCTTCAACATCCTCATTCCGGAACTACTTCCTCATGTAGTTAAAAGTTATTCCGGAAATAGCTTTTTACTGTTCATCTTCTCTAAACAACTACCCAGAAAATGCAAAAAAAAACCGATAAATGCGTACCTCTGACGAAATAGGAACTGCAACAACTAAAACAACTTCAAATACGGAACATCCGCTTCACGGGACCACCAAATCTTCAAATACGGAACAACTACTTCACGGGACTACCAGAAAAACTTTTTACGGAAAAGGATAGCAATAGCAAGAAGACGGGGATGAAGGTGAAATGAAAGTGTGTAAAACGAAAAAGCAGCGCAGTAACTTTAAAGAAAACAACCAAGGGCAAAATCGTCATTACATATACATTAAATATTATTTTATTTTTAGTTATTATTATAAAATGAAATTTATTTTTACTTCGCGTTGTTATAAAATTATAATTATTTTTTTATTATATATTAAGTTTTGTAATACAAATTAAATGTTATCATAATAAATATTTTATATTTTTTTTATAAAATATACGAATTAATTAATTTTTATGATTTAAATTATACTAAATTGTCACACAAATTATTATTTACATTTACATGCGCGTAAAGAAGGAATTACAAATATTAGTCATAATTATGTTCACTAATTATTTATGTATAATAATATTATTTATTTTATAACGTAATTTATTTATTAAAATCAAATAATTAGAAAAATATAGCATTTAAAAGAAAAGCAAACAAAATAACTTCCGGAAGAACCTTCTTCCGAAAGAAGAAGGTGGGATACGTTTCGGAAGAAGGGTCTTCCGGAAGTTTTCCGAAAGAAGGGTCTTCCGGAAGACTACCTTCTTCTTCCGGAAACAGCCTTCGCAGAAGGGCAAAATTGCCCATTCACTGTTTGCTGGGTGCACGTAGCAACTCCCTTTCCCGGATGATCATTTATATATATTGTATAGTATTTCTGATTCTCTTTCTACTCCCTGGTTTGCTAACATTGTCAATTATTTAGTTGCTTTTGTTTTTCCTCCCTTAGCATCTAAGGCCCAAAAAGATAAAATTAAAAGTGATGCTAAGCATTTTATTTGGGATGACCCCTACTTGTGGAAATTGTGTAGTGATCAGGTCATTAGACGATGCATTCCAGATCATGAGACTGACTCAGTCCTGCAGTTCTGTCATTCTTCCGCACTGGGAGGTCATCTGGGTGTTCAAAGGACAGCCCGCAAAGTGCTTGACTGCGGCTTTTATTGGCCCACCATCTTTAAAGATGCGTGGAAGATTTATAGCACTTGTGAGCAGTGTCAGAGAGCAGGAAGTGCACTTACGTGGCGGCAACAAATGCCTCAGCAACCTATGTTATTCTGTGAGGTGTTTGATGTCTGGGGTATAGATTTCATGGGCCCTTTTCCTGTATCTTTTGGCTATGTTTACATCTATGTTGTTAATAGCGGCCGTCGCGGCCGCTATCGTGGCGACGCGGTGCGGCACCCCACCGCGACGAAGGCAGGAGAAGCGGGGTGGTTCAGAGTAGCGGCCGCTAAAGCGGCGGCGCGGCGCGGGGCGGGTTCTGGACGCAAAATTTCGCGCGCGTTTGTGACGGCCGAAAATGCCCTCACTTAATGCGAGAAAGTGAGGGTATTTTTGGCTTTTTTTTTTGTATTACCTGGCCAAGGTCTCGCTCCCTCCCCGATCTGTTGTTTGGCTGGCTTGAGAAATCCTAGTCTCCATTGAAGCTGCGACTGCAACCTCGACCTGCGACTCCGACGACTCCGTCCGGTGACTCTGCACCCGGCGAAGCTACAACCCGATGAGTCATTGTCCTGCGACTGCGCTGCGCCACCACCCCTTGCTTGAGGTGAGGAAGACAACGAAAAGGATTTTTTTGGTCTTACCTTGTTGTTGGGTCTTGGCCTTTTGGGTGTCTGCGCTGTGATTTTTTGTGTGATTGTGATTTTTATTTTATATGAATTTAATTCATTTTTTTGTGAAGCATGAAGTAGTTATTAACTTATTATCCACCACCTGTCATGTGACTGCCACATATGCTAGATTCTAGAATTCTCGTAGCAACTAGCAAATTGTTGAATCAACAATAAAAAATTGAGGAACAGTCTCAGCCATAGTTGTTATCCACCTGTTGATGCATGTGTGCAAAAAATGAAAGCCAAAGAATTTAAAAAGAGTTGACTGTAGTTGTGAATAGTTTGTGTCAATTAATTTTTACCTTGTTACTTACTAATTAATTTTTACCTTGTTACTTACTAATTTTTGGCTTTGGCTGTAACTGTGAATGGTTTGTGTCAATTAGTTCACAAATTTTTTGTTGTTCAAGTAAGAACTCTAGCATTAGGGAGTGACACTATTTATTTACATAATAGAGTGCAGAATTTTAGTCGATAAAAGACATGTTAAACTTTGAGAAAAATATGGAACAAAAATCAGTTCATTTAATTTTTTATGTAATTTTTTATTTGGTTGCAGTGCTTTAGTCTCCTTACTGTGCATTAGACTTTAGTCTACTGGAATGTTGAATTCAGAGGGGTCTTCGTTGTTCAAGCCTATCGGTGATAGGGTAGATGCCTTTTGGAAATGGAACAGTTTAAAGGATAAAAATAACAGGAAGAGTGTAACCTGTGATTTTTGTCACAAAACGACTACGAGAGGAATTTCTAGAGCAAAAAGACATCAACTTCAAATAAAAGGAGATGTGGGTTCTTGTAAAAAAGTACCGGAGGATGTTAAATTAGAAATGATTGCTGCTTATGAGAAGAAAATAGCTGAAACTGCAGCATACATGGAGGCAATGCAAGAAGAAGACGAGGAAGAGGAAGATGGGATCCTAGAGATTGCACGACTTAAAAGTGGAAAAAAGCGTCCAACAACATCAAATGAAGCCTCCTTAACTGCTTCCAATAAGAGGATCACAACTAAAAAAGGCCCCATTGATTTTTTGTTCTCCAAAGCACCTGAAGAAAGTATCAAATTAGGAAAAACCATGAGACAATCAAGTGTAAATGAAACTTATAACAAGGCTGCAAGAGACAGGGCAGTTTAGTACATTGCTCATTTCTTTTTTAGGAATGGAATACCATTCAATGTTGCTAAATCAAAAAGTTTCAAGTTGATGATTGAGGCGATTGGAACCTATGGTCCTCATTTAAAGCCTCCAAGCTATCATGAATTGAGAGTTCCACTCCTTAAAAAAGAGTTGGAATACACGAAGGGCTTATTGAGGGGTCATGAGGAGGAGCGAATCAAATATGGGTGTTCAATTATGTCAGATGGTTGGACGGATAGGAAGAATAGAATTTTGATTAACTTTTTGGTAAATTGTTCGTTGGGAACACAATTTGTGAGGAGTGTGGATGCTTCTGAATACATGAAGACTGGTCAGAAGATCTTTGAGCTTTTGGATAGCTTTGTTGAGGAGATTGGAGAAAAGAATGTTATTCAAGTGGTGACGGACAATGGAAGTAATTATGTGTTGGCGGGTGAGAATTCAATCATACTTAATTAAGTTTTTTTTTGTAGTTATAACTTTTAATTGTTACACTACTCATACAAGTTTATTGATTTTGGTCTTTTTAGGTAAAATTTTACAAGTCACGAGACCAAAAATATTTTGGACTCCATGTGCTGCACATTGTCTTGACTTGATGCTAGAAGATATTGGAAAGATCCCAAAAGTAAAAAGGGTTATACAGAGAGGCATCAGGCTTGTAGGCTACATTTACAACCATACATTGGCTTTGAACACCATGAGGAAATTCACACAAAAAACTGAATTAGTGAGACATGGAGTTACAAGATTTGCTACCACTTTCTTAACTTTGCAAAGATTGCATAAGCAAAAGGCCAATCTTAGAAGGATGTTTACTTCAGATGAATGGTTGAAGTCTAAGGCAGCTAAAGAGCCCAAGGGGAAGCAAGCAACAGATGTTGTTCTTATGCCATCATTTTGGAATGATGTTGTTTATGCTTTAAAGGCAATGGGGCCTCTTGTAAGTGTGTTGAGGTTGGTGGATAATGAAAAAAAACCTGCAATAGGTTTCATTTATGAAGCAAAGGATAGGGCCAAAGAAGCAATTCAAAGAGCTTTCAATAACAATGAAGGGAAGTATAAAGATATCCTTGCAATCATTGATAAAAGATGGGATTGCCAACTTCACCACCCTTTGCATTCAACGGGTTATTATCTAAATCCAAAGTTCTTTTACACTGATCCAAACATTGACAGTGATAATGAAGTGGTGGATGGCCTCTACAAATGTATTGATAAGCTTAGTGAAGATGATGATTTTGTAGTTGAAGTTCACAAACAATTGCTAGTGTATAAAAGGGCTGGGGAGAGGTTTGGTATGACTGCAGCAACGAAAGCAAGGACTGAAATATCTCCTGGTAAGTGGAAAAATTCACTTATAAATTTGAATGATTAATTAATAATATGTGTAAATGCTAATGCATATGAATTGCATTTTACAGCTGAGTGGTGGAAATTGTATGGAGGAAAAACACCATACTTGCAAACCATTGCTATTAAAGTTCTAAGTTTGACTTGTAGCTCATCAGGATGTGAGCGTAATTGGAGTACCTTTGAGCATGTAAGTAACTAACATTCATGTTTTTTTTTAAATTATGAAACTTTAGAAGCTGAAATTGAAACTAAGTAACTAACATTCATGTTTTTTAAATTATTATAGATTCACTCAAAGAAGACAAGTAGGCTCGAGCACCAAAAGCTTCAAGATTTGGTTTATGTTAAGTATAATCAAGCTCTTCTAGATCGCTTTGAGTGTCATGATGTGATTGATCCTATTGCTTTAAATGATATTGATGATAGCAATGAGTGGTTATTGGGAGAATTGGAAGGAGATGAAGCTGGTAATGATTTGGTTTTTGATGATGATGATTTGAATTGGTTAGATGTTGCTGAGGCAACTGGGGCTGGTGAACCTTTACAAAATACAAGGAGTCAAACACATATAAACAAGGCAGCAGCTGTACTTGCACCTACAAATGAAAAAGGAAAAAAGGTGGTGGAAGTGGAAGAAGAGAATGAAGATGAGGGGGAAGAAGAGTACAATTCTAATGCTAGTGAGAGTGATGGATTTCAACAACATAATGATTTGGATCTTGAAGAGGATGAAGATTCTGATTAGTAATTTAGTATTAAGAAACTTCCATTTGTCTATTTGAATTTTAATGTCTACTTGTCTATTATTATAATTACTTTAGGCTTTATGTTAGAAGGACTAAGGCTTCCTTTATTTGCTTGACTTTCTACTAACTTTTGTTTAAGTAACTATGTATTAAGTTATCTTTCTGTTTTTGAACTTATATACATACATATTATTAATTATTTAACATATATAAAAAGACTTTACAATAGCGGTCATCCCGCTATCTGCTATCCTGCTATCCCAATTTTGGGGTCGACCGCTCCGCTCCGCTACACCGGTCTTGACAACTATGGTTTACATTCTCCATGCATTTGATTATGTTTCAAAATGGGTGGAAGCCAAGCCCACTAGAACTAATGATGCTAAGGTTATTGTAGATTTTGTCATATCTAATCTGTTTTGCAGGTTTGGAGTACCTAAAGCAATCGTTAGTGATCAAGGAACCCATTTTTGCAACAAATCAATGCATGCCTTGCTTAAAAAGTATGGGGTTGTCCATAAGGTATCCACACCATACCACCCCCAAACCAATGGACAGGTAGAAATTTCTAACAGGGAGATCAAGAGAATTTTAGAGAAGATTGTGCAACCAAGCAGGAAAGATTGGAGTACCAGGCTAGATGATGCTCTTTGGGCATATAGGACTGCCTACAAAGCACTCATAGGAATGTCTCCTTATCGGGTTGTCTTTGGAAAGGCATGTCATCTTCCAGTGGAGATTGAGCACAAAGCATACTGGGCAGTGAAGACCTGCAACTTCTCTATGGATCAAGCTGGTGAGGAAAGAAAGTTGCAACTGAGTGAGTTAGATGAGATCTGCCTAGAAGCCTACGAGAATGCCAAGTTCTATAAAGAAAAGACCAAGAAGTTCTATGATAGCATGATAATTAAGAAGGACTTCATGGTTGGGCAAAAAGTGTTATTGTATAATTCTAAGCTTGGACTCATGAGTGGTAAGTTGAGGTCTAAGTGGATTGGTCCTTTTGTTGTTACTAATGTTTTTCCTTATGGTACAGTTGAGATCAAAAGCGACTCCACAAACAAGAGCTTCAAGGTCAATGGACACCGACTTAAGCCATTCCTCACAAACCCTTCTTTAGTGGACGTAGTGGTGGAAGAGATTTCCTTACTCCACCCTACTCTTCCTCTACCATGATTTAGGGAGTTTTTCTTTCTTATCTCCTTCTTTACTTTTATTACATTTGTCCGATTCTATTTGATGGTTTAATTGCTTTTAATCTTTTAATTGTGCCACATTGAGGACAATGTGTTGTTTAAGTATAGGGGGGAGTGTGTTCTTTGGTTTTGGTTTTGTTAGTCGTGTTAAATTAGTTTAATTTTGTTAGTTTTGTTGGGTTCTAGTTTAATTTTGTTAGTTTTGTTGTGTTAAATTTGCATGTTTGTCTTTGAATTATAGGATATTTTCAAGTAATGGGTAATTGTTCTGAAAATAAAAGTCTCTTGACATTTTGTGACTTGAAATCCTTGTTTTTCCTTTACATGTCATGATAGTTTTGAAAGTGATAAGTTTACCTTTGTGAGAATTTGAGCCATCCATCATCATAATCTTTTGGTGTGTTTTGCCCCATTGATTACTTGCACAATAGCCTTGGTTTCATTCTTGTTGATGCTTCCTAATTCACATGCATATTTGGAAATGATTTAGGCAATTTCGTTCTTATAAGCTTCTAGCCAAATGGACTTACCTTGAATTAATTCCTTTGATAGCCCCTTTGAGCCTATTTTCCCCTTTCTTTGTTTTGAAGCTCATTACAAGCCTTAAGTGAAAAACCATGATATCACCTTACCCTTAAGGAATTTTGGAGTTTTCGAATTGTTTTGGGAATAAGTTGGGAATAAGTGTATGGGGGGGGGGGGGGGGAGGGGTATGTTTCATTGGAAGATATGATTTTTGGCCATGCTTAATGTTTTATTTTGGCCATGCTTGATGTATATACATATATATATTGCCTAGTTCTTTCTTTAATCTTCAATTTCGTACTGTTCAATAAAAAAAATGAAAAATGAAAAAAATCAGTTGCTACAAATTCTGCAATTTCGTACTCTTCAAAAAAAAAAAAAAAAGAAGAAGAAAAGAAGTGAAGTTGAATAAATAAGGTCTTGATATGAGAACTTGATTTAGGAGCCTTGGTTGATTTTGTTGATATTAGAGGGTTTGGGTTTACTACTTGTACTTAATTTCCACTTATTCCCCATTGCTCCTCTATTCCTTTGGAATTTAGCTACTTATTCCATATTTTTCTTCCCTACCTTGTCCTTGGCCCCATTACAACCTTTAAAGACCTTTTGATCCTCATATGCATCTGTTGTCAAGTCGTTTGTCAATTTTAGAATTTTGCCAAGTCTATGTGGTGTTTGTTTTCATGGGTGCTTCGAGAGTAAACAGTAGCCTAGACACTTGAGAGATAGAGTGTATATTTTGTGAGGCTTAATTAGTTTTCATTATTGAGCTGATTAACTATTTTGCCATGATTGGGTTGCTTGGATGATTTTCACGAATGTCTTGACTCTTTGGATCTCTTCATGTTAGATGTTACCCATTCCTTGATGTTCATTGAGAAACATGTAAATGTTTTTGTTTGTCTCTCTTTGATATCCTTGGATTTTGTTCTTTATTTCATTTTGCCTAGGAGGGCAAAAGGCTAAGTATGGGGGGTTTTGATGTGCCATTATTTTCTCCTATTTCTTAACCCTTTTTGCATCATTTTAAATACTGATTAGTCTTAATTATCAAATTTATTAGGCAGTTTTATTATTTGGGCCCATTTAGCTAATTTGATGTTTTTAATCTAATTTCAGGAATTAATGAAGCATTGGGCTTGAATCTAGAATTGGGCTTGAGCTTGAATCCAGCATAGGGCTTGGACTTGAAGAGGGCAGACTAATTTATCCTACAAAATTAGATCTTATCTTTTCTTATCTAGATATTATTTAGATTTGATCTCATCTAGATATTATTTCATCTAGATCTTATCTTATCTTATCTAGATTTGATTTGATTTTACTTATGGGCTTGGATTTAAAACAGATTTGTAAGCTTTGGGGCTGAAAAAACTATATAACAACACCAAGGTTCTAGTTTAGCTCTCTCTCTCCTCTCTCTCTTCTATTTTTCGTTTTTAGTTTTAGTCTCTCTTCTCTTTCTCTTTTATTTTCATTTTTTACAATTCCAGTTCAGACTTTTAGTTTTATCAATAAAATTTCGTTCTCTATTTGATTAATGGAAGGCTAAGTCCACAACGTTGTTTTCTCTTGAGGATCAAGCACAGTTTTCTTTGAGGTTCTATTATTACTGTTAAATTCTGTTCAGTTTTTCCTCTTCACTAATTACTCTGAATTTGTTGCTATTAATTCATGCATGCTTAGTGCTTGATTAATTGTCTCTGCGCTTAATTTATGTTCATGCTAAATGATCGTTTATGAGTAATTGGTGTGTGTGATGCTTAATCACATAATGAATGCTTTATGTTAAATTTCACTTAGTAATTTAATTGAGGGTTGGATTAAGTGGTTGAATTGATAAAGGATAAATTCTCGCAACCTAGGATAAGAGACTTGCTTGTGAATCAAGGGGAAGCAACGTATTTTAATTCTAATATTTTTCTAATTCAATTTTACTTGCTATTTAATTTACAAAAGCAAACAACCCCCCAAATTTGTTACTATTTCTTACTATCTGTTATGAACATTTGGTTTATCATTGCTCGTTGGGAAACGACCTAGGATCACTTCCTAGTACTACATTTTAATGTTTATTTGATTCGGGTACGACCTTAATCAACATAATAAACTAATAAAAAAATACGATATGGCTTCATAAGTGTCTTTCTCTTTAAAAAATAAAGAAAAAGACCTAAAATAAAAGTGTTTTGTGGATTTAACTTTAATTGAAGATTAAATAAAATATCACTGAGTCTCCAACTAAAAAGATGAAATGATTAACAAAAGCATTGATCAAAACAAAAAATATAAATAGTGGCTCGAAGCCTTGAAGAAAAACATAGAACACATAAAAGAGAGAAGAAAGCATAAACTATAACAAAAGAATGATAACTCAAATGACTCAAAAGACAAGAATGAAGAAGAAAAAATATAGAAAAATTGACCGGGATAATATGAGACGGTTATCCTTGTTTTTTGAAATGAAAGTAAGAAAATGAAAATAAGTATTGGATAGTTATTAAAAGAGAATAGTAAAAGTTTCAAAACTAGAAAAGTAAAAACTAAATAGATGATAATAAAAATAAAAATTGAAAATAAAATATACTTTGTAAAAATATTTTAAAGATACTAAATAACAAATAATTTTTATTTCATATATTAATACAGAGTAAGAAGGAGATGAGTTTGATGTGCCATCATTTTCTTCTATTTTCTAAACCCTTTTTGCACCATTTTAATTACTGATTGGTCTTAATTGTCAATTAATTAGGCAGTTTTATTATTTGGGCCCATTTAGCTAATTTGATGTTTTTAATCTAATTTCAGGAATTAATGAAACATTGGGCTTAATCCGGATTTTGGTTGTGGACTTGAAGAGGGCAAATAAAGCAGCGCTTACCTTAGTTAATTTCTAATTAGGAAATTTCACAATTTTATTTTATGTTGTTCAGTGTTTATTTTGTTTTGGGCCAGAGTATTGTAATAGGGCCCAGTGACTTTGAGTGACTCTTTTTAAATAGCAGCCTTGGGATTTGTGCAAGGCATTCTGTCATGCTATTCATTATTCAGAGCTTTGGTTTTAGGGTTTTTACGTTTTCTGCTTTGATGCTACTGTTCACGTAATGCAATTTTACGTTTTCTACTTCTAATTACAATTTCGTTCTTGCTTCTTCTTCTACTCTCATTTACGTTTCTGTTTCATTTACATTTCTGTTCATTTACGTTTCTGCTTCATGTTTCATTTGCGTTTTCTGTTTGAATCCATGGAATGCTAGATTTTCTGGTGTTGTTTCCTTTTGAGGACGAAGCCCAACTCTCTTTGAGGTTTCGCTTGTAATGTGGTTTCCTGGCAGTTTTCCCTTCACCAGTTATCCCAAATTCGTGAATATTAATCAGTGCACGCTTCGTGTTCGATTAATTGCCTCTGAGCCTAACTTGTGTTCATGCTTAATGGACGAAGGGCTAACTGGTGTATGTGGTGCCTAATCACGTATTGAAAACCCTAAGTTGATTTTCGCTTAGTAAATTGAAATAAGGTTGGATTAAGTGGTTGACTGTTAGGGACCAATTCTCCATAACCCAGGATAAGAGAATGGCTTCTGAATCAGAGGAAACAACCCGTTTTTAATATTAGTAGTTTAAAATTCCAGTTTACTTGTTCTGCTCTTTAATCACGAAACAAACAAACCCCCCCAATCGTTACTGTTACTGTGCAAGTATATTATGAACATTTGGTTTGTCATTGCTCGTTGGGAAACGACCTAGGATCACTTCCTAGTTACTGCATTTTCATGTTTATTTGATTCGGGTGCGACCTTGATCAAATAATTTTTATTTCATATATTAATACAGAGTAAGAAGGAGATGAGTTTGATGGGTTTTTTTATACCATGCTTCTAAATTTGATTTTTTTTTCAAATTGAAAATATTTTCATTAGCAAAAAACAAATAAATTACCAATATTTTTTTTATAATTTTATTTAATAAAATCCCATTTTGTTTGATAAAAATTTAGTTGTGCTAGTAATTTTAGTAATGAGTAATTCTTTTTTTAAATTTTTTTTCTTACTCTTTTAAGCAAATAAGAAAAAATATACATAACTTGACAACTGAATGAAAATTATACATGAAACTTCTAGTAAATTGCTCATTTAGAAGTCATTATTGAAATAACACTATATTTCTTGTTCATGGTCATATTGTATGGATGTTAAACTCCAACATATATTATACTACAAGGTCTAGATATGAAACTAGTTCCCGTATCCAATTTTGTAAAGGTTATTGCTAGAATATCTATATTCATCCATTTGAAGAGACATTCTACATAGGAAGTTGAATTGTAACTTGTTTTGTGTTTACTGTATTTTATGTGGTTGCATTTCAAAATTTTGGAGGAGAAGGAACTTAATTATGTTGATCAATATGGGGAGTAACAATCATGGCAATGTCGTGTAAAGTTGTGTCGTGGTTACTTGTTCTTTTTATCTCTTTCTTTTTGGTCTTCCCATACAGAAAATATTTTATAGCATGACTTGCAACTTGGCTTAGTTTTATGGAAGAAAATATTTTAATTTTTTTTTTCATTTTCATCCGTCATATTTCTCAAGCTCAAAGAGAAATAACATGTCACAAAAGAGAAAATGTAATATGAATTTGTTAATCTTGATATACAAAATTCAAAACATGAAAATTGAAAAATCAAATTTTAAAAGTTTCATTGAAAGTTTTAAATGAAATCATAGAATTTAATTAAATGAATTTTTGTGAATTTTTGTGAGTTTTAAGTTATTTTAACTAAAAGTTAAACTATGTTATAAATTATAAATGTACAATTATACAATATATGTAAGAGAATAGTCAAATATTTATTGTAATTAATCATGATTAATCATTATTAATGTACAATGTATTGTTAGCATGTTGGAAGCTTTATGCATGTCTTAATGTTTAAAAAGTTTGGACTGTTTCACTTTCTTCCTTAATTTCATAAACATCATTTATAATTTCCAGATTATTTAACATATGAAATCTTTTTAGTTCAATTATAATTGAAAAATTGTAAAGTATCTTTTTCAAGAAAGGGCAAGAAAGAAGATTTGGATATTGCAAAGTTATGAAAAAAAGCAATTGCTTATGGTAAACAACAACTTTACTTTTAAGTATCTACTAGAGTTTTATAGTATCATTTTTAAGAGTTTTCAAGTTGGTTTTTTAAACTAATTAAACATTAACGAAAATAAGTAGAACAATTATATCACTCATCATTTTAATGGTTGTTGTTGCATTGATCTTGTTAAAAGCATCATCATGCTTACGGATTTAGTTTTTTAATTTCCAATTCAATATTGTCAAATTAGTATTTTAATAATGCTAATATGTAATCATAACTTGTCAATTTATATCATGAATAAGAAAAAAGATTTTATCATTTTCTTTATAACTAGTTAGAAAGTTAAAATTTAATAAGATTTGGATGATGTCCTACCTTTGCATTGTGAGGGATGTGGTTTATCAAATATTTCATATTTACAACATAATCATATTACATGGGTGAAATAGTTTTTATATATATTATAACTTACATGATCTTTGATTAATGAAAGAAGAAAGTATGTGAAATCAATAATCAAACACCTAAACTATTCCCAGGTCACGATCATATTGTGTGAATGTTAAACTCCACCATATATTGTACCGTACAATCTAAATGCAAAGCAATTCTTGGATTTTTTTAATCATTTTTTGTATGTTTCCCAAACAATTTACAAAAGTGAGTTGGTTAGCAATATATTTACTTGTCATGGATTTTATTTGCCATGTAGGATTTAGGAGGCTCCAACCAAAATGATGCCTCCTTGTCAATGCTTGTTTTTATCTAGGAGGTGTCACCATGTAGTGTGACACCACTTTAGGTGTAGTATCAAAACAAGAGGTGTCAGTCAGAGGGTCACCTTCTAGCATAAGTGTTTTCAAGGTAGTCAATGGTGATTTCCAACGTAATGAAAAAGAGGGTGCAATTTGATTGTACCTTCATGAGGTACTAAGGTGACACTAGGGTGGATGTTACCATTAGTGTATTTGAGACACCATCTAATGTTGTGCTTTGTCTATAAGATGCGGTGAAATGAGGAAAGTGTTGTCATTAAAGTTGCAAAGAGATTTTTTATGTTGAGCGTATTCTTGAGGTGCTTTGTTTGTGCTATTGAAGAGGTTTGTTTTTTGTGTTATTGAGGATGTTGATAACGATGTGGTGTGGTAGTGTTGTTGCTTTCATCTTACAATATAAGTCTTGTTATTTTTTTTTGTATATATTCTTCAATTTATTCAGTTATTTTTTTACAGGTGTTAGTCCCTTATAAAAAAAAATACAGTTGTATAAAGATTAAATTTAATAAAAATTTAATGATGTGATTTCCTTACTTTGTAGAAAAAAAATATAGTTGTAGACAAAAATTTAATATAAAATTATGTTGCCATTTTGTTACTTTGTAGAAAAAAATTAAAAGAATTTGTTTGCCATAATTTATGCATTTAAGCGGAAATTTTTGTGATGTATTTCTTATTAAGTTACATGATTATTAAATTGTATAATAATTGTTTATAATCTAAATTCTTTTTGTATATTTCATTACATATGTAATATATAATAAATATCAATTACAAATATCTTTTGATGAGATTTTGGGGTTTAATTTAATTTATATAATGGCGAAATTTATAGTTATACATCTCGATCCACATAACTTGTCACTCCTATAAATGCAGGTCATGCATGTGGTAGAAGTTGTCTAGAACAATAGAGTAGATCATGTTTTACAATTTAGGTAAGTCCAATACCAACAAGGTCAAGGTCAACATCAACAACATGAACCAATAGTAGTTCAGATTAAAATCAACAAATTATTGGAACAAGCTAATTTTCTTGGCGTTGCACAAATCCCATTAACTTCATTTCTCTCTCGTGAATTCCATTGTTTGTGTAACTAATTTAGTGTCATTTTGTTCACAACACTTTAGTATTTTACAATGAGTTATGTAATCGCTTTTATTTATTAAAATGGTAAAAAAATATGTAGTGCTAGAGGAAATTACATTTGAGGGATCTAAAAGAAGAATTGAGATTAATCCAAATATTAGTTACAAAAACTTAAAAACAAAAAGATTTACAAAAATCTTGACTTTTCTAATAATCAAATAATTAGTAAGTTTACATGTAGATTCCTTACTACTACAAATCCCTCTAGTTGTGATGCACTTGAAGTCTGTGATGATGAAGATGTTCAATGTATGATAAGTGTTTTTCAGTCGTATGCTTTTACAACTAGAATTAAGCTTTACGTCGACATTGATCAAGGTGATAGCTTGTTAATCCCGGCTGGCAAGGTGAATTGGTCAAGTTGTTCCACAACACTTACTAATAACATTATTTTTTCACATGTTGGCACTAATATATACTAACACTTTACTAATGCAAAGTTTGTCACAAATTTAAGGCATGATTATGATTGTCAAGATGATGTTCATGGTGACCATGATGACTTTGACTATGATAATGTAGATGAGGATGTGGAGATTCCAGAAGAAAAATCATTTAACTCAGAAGATGAGGGTGTCAACCTCATTAATCAACAAGGACATGGTATACAATATTAGTAGTTTACATAATTTCAAATTAATCAACTACAACTAATTACACATAATTTTTTTTTGTCTTAATAGGTCAAACATAACAACCACTTTTGGATTCATCTTCACATTTTTTTCAACATGAATTGGGATCATCTTGACCAAGAAATGGATTTTCCTGAATTGGATGTACCTGGTTCATGAAAGATTGGCCAAGATTTGTATAAAAGGGATACATTTTCATTCAAAATAAGATGTCCACAATCTTGTAGTGTCTTAGTGAATGTGCATCAAAGATCCAAGATTGTTGAATGTAGGATAACGACAGTTGAATTAAAATGTCCAAGAAGTGAAGATAGATGTTTCTGGAGAATGAGAGTTTGGTTGTCCTACAAGACTGACAAATTGGCAATAAACGAATACGGTGGTCCACATCTATGTGTCAACATAAATTTAACACAAGATCATACCAACTTGACATTTCAACTCATCAGCAATAACATTTTCTATATAATATAATTTTTGTATTCGTAGTAATCTTGGACCGTTTTCTTACTGTAATTTTTTTTGGTGTAGCCATGATTGAAACTGACCCATCTATGTCCATATCCATTCTTCAAGAACAGATTTTAGTGAAAAATCTATTATAAAATCGTATCGTAAAGCATGAAAAGTTAAATAGATTATTTTAGCAAGGGTTTACGATGATTAGAAAGAATCATATAATCTATTAAATAAGTGGTTGGAGTGAATATGAAAATATCTAGGATCCGTTTATGAAATTGAAACCATCAATTTTTGGTATAAAGATGTACTTCACACACAATTTTGGTAGTTTAAACATATTTTTTGGTCGTTTAAGTCTGTTATTGACGCCTTCAACTCGTGCAAGCTGATAATTCAAATTGGTGGCACATTATTGTATTACAAATATCAAGGTACCCTATTGATTATGACTTCATAAGATGGAAATGGTTGTGTACCACCAATTGCTTTTGCAATTGTTGAAAAAGAGATACAAAGTGATTGGTCGTGGTTTTTGTCTAAGAAACGAGAACATATCACCCAACAATAGGACATGTTTGATCTCAAATCGATATCAAGACATCAAATTAGTTGTTGCAATATGACTAGGATGACAACCACCTAATATTTATCATGTGTATTGCATTCATCATATTGCAAGCAACTTCAACCGCAAATTCAAGAATGCAAAATTAAAACAAGAGTTTATTACATTAGCTACTTGTTGATCATTATATTTATATATAATTATTGGTTAACACATATCAATAAATTATTAATTTTTTTACACAACTTTGCAGGTTATACAACATTTTTGCACCGGTTTGAATGAAGACTTAAAAAATTTAAAGAGATTAGTAGGGAAATTTAGGTTGGATTGGGGACATTTTGAAAGAAAAATGGAGCTTGACACATGAGCAGAGTGAACATAGGTATGACCATATGACAACCAATTTGTTAGAAGCAATAAATAAGATTTTCAAAGATGCACGAAGTATGCCTATAACTGCTTTGGTCAAGGTTACACATGATGGATTGGTCCAATATTTTGTGCAAAGAGATCTGCAAGCTAGAGCAAAATACAATGTCGGTTGATGCCACTGCAAAAGGTTGCTAGATACCTTTGACAAAAATCATGTTGAAGCTTGTACTTATCACATTAAAAGATATGATATCGGCCAAACAAAAGTTGACATTGAAGTGTTGTTTAGTCATGTAACACAAATGAGAGGAAAAACATGATCTGTTATTTGAAAAGAATGTTATTGCGAATGTGGAGTTTTCAAGTTTACATATATCCTTGCTCCCACGGCATTCGACATGTGCATGTGTAGAAATCATTTCGTACCAGTATATAGATAACATGTTCAAAATCGAAAGCTTCATTCAAGCCTATTTTGACAACTAAAATTTCCCTTACTGAGAGAAAACCTTTAACACCCTAAAAATTACAACTCATAGTATAAAAAGTTCTATGTTGTGTGATCTTTAGAAATATAATTTATATTAAAAATTAATTATAATGAAAATTTGATTCAATTAGTTAATTTCAAATTTTAGTTATATGCATGTTATTTCATGTGATAAGTTTAATAGAAATTAGAATTTCTTTAGAACATGATTTTTATGTAATGTAAAAACTACACTATGCAATTTTAGACAATGTAAATTCACACCATGTAAATTTATGTGCATGATTAATTGTGATTACCCTTGAGTTGTATAATTAGCACCATTATCTATGTTCATTAGCTAGAGATTTACTTTAATTGGTAAAAACAAAATTTCCTTTTATGTCGAAATCCTATTTTATCCCTTTATAGCAAAAATTTCAATAGCGAAACTATCCATATATGGCCAAGCTAGAGTTGTACAACCAACACCATTCTCTCTCCCTCCATCAAATTTTCTTTCAGTCAAAGTGACAATTGTCAGATGAGGGAGCCTAAGAACCAATGGGTGCTTGAGCCCATTGAGTATTTGATTTGATTGTTTTAGTCTTGTTGAACACTTAAATCCCTTCCATTTGAAACACATTGTTGCACTTTCATTTTCTACCTTGGCTGAGCTTTTGGAGAAAAAAGGAGAAAGTGTTCTTGCTTGATTTGCTTAGTTCTTGAGAATTGAAGCTTCAAACCACTCATTCTTCACTATTTTTGTAGAAAGTGTTGTAAAAGCATAAGAAGTAGTAAGTGTTGATTTACAAGTTACAACAATGAATAAAGGAAAAGAACTTAAAGTGTTTATTTACAAGTTATAACAACCTTAGCACGAAATCTAATGGAAAAGGACCTAAAATCTTGATTTATGGAGTGGTAACCTCCAATGCTTCTACAACACTTTCTCCTCTACTTTAAACAATGAATAAAGACTTAATAAGAGTGTGACCCTAATAAATTGTTAGACGTAGTAAATCTTAGGTACCTTTGCACATTGGAGTACATTCATAAGGATTAGCTTAGAGTAAGCCTTAGGACCCTTGTTTGGAGAACATGAGTCATGATAAACCCTGCATAATATTAAGAGAAAGAAGGATAACATAAAATGTAATAAAGTGTGGGATGAGGCATGAATCTAATTCATGGAATGAGTAAGAATGCTTTAAGGCATTGTTGTGGATTGTGATGTGTTGTTGTGGTGCATGTGTTTGCATGAGTTGATATTAATGTGGGTGAAATCACGTTTATTTGTGAGTATGGAAGAAGAAGGGAGATCCCTTTTTTGTTTTACTCATGGTGAAATTGTATAGAACGTGACGTGATTATGATGTGGATAACTGTTACGGTTTTATTTCATATTAGATTCAACTTATAGGCCAAGTGTAACCTAATCATGATGTAGTACCTGAACTATCGTATAGGTTGTCTCCCAAAGGAACAAATGAGGGATTTCATGTATTTATTTACCTAAGAATTAGGTTTTTGTATATATTTTTTTGTAATTGTCACGAAATAAATAACATAAAATAAATTGCAAAAAAAATTAAATGACAATAAAATAATTAAGTAAAGATAGAAATACTAGACTTGGATGGTGACATCGATCTTGATGAATGAATGTCTAGGTTTGAACTTGAAATTCGCTCGATCTACTGTAACTTCACAATTTTCTACTCATTTCTCTTGCTCATCCCTAATCCACTAATGTGTTCTATCCTAACTCCCACATGGTCGCAGATTCTAAACTACTTGCCTAATACCCAATGCCTTGGACATACCGAACAAGCAATCAACATTAATAGTCGAGAATTAGTGAAGCTTAACCAAGATTATTTTATCCTTAGAGATAATCCCAATTAAGTACTTGATTGATTTTCGGATTTCAACAAGACTCATCAAAGTGCAAGTCAATTCCTGAATTCATTTATAAGATGACCAATCAAATAAAAACATTAAGTACGAAAACAAATAAAGAATTCAAGATGAATTATTAAATTGATACAAGGTTCATCCTTCCCTTTCCTAGGTGGAAGGAAACAAATAAAAATATTAAGTATGGAAACAAATAAAGAATTCAAGATGAAATATTAAATTGATACAAGGTTCATCCTTCCTTTTCCTAGGTGGAAGGAATTGCACCCATAAAAACAATACAATGAAACCTAGAGTGTCTAATGGAATAATAGAGGTGTCTAGTAGGTGGAAGTCTAAAATATAATTCTAAGAATTGCTTGAGACTTCTACATTGTTACAATGAATGTCTAGCCTCCTATTTATAGAATTGTAGCGGGGTTTAACTAAGGAGATAATAACAAGAAATTATAAACAAATAACATCTCTAATTAATTCAAGTAATTATCTTCTTCTTCAGCTGATTTATTCTTGAAAAATATCTTGCTCTTGATTTTTGTAGCTTTTATCTTCAATTTTCGCAATTTCTCCTTCCTGAACTTTTTGCTAATTTTGGGTAGAATGACATGTTTTTGCTGAAAAACTATAAAAAAAATTCATTAAAAATAGCTAAAACATAAAATTCTACCTAAGACCAAGTAAAAACCGAATTTAAAGCTAATTTGATTCAAAATAAGTGTAAAGTTAACTAAAATGCCAAATAAATATTACAAAATGCATATGAACATCATATAAATTTGACGTTTATTAATAACATGCCATTCTAGAAATATGATCTTCTTGTAATGACCAGCTATGGAGGCAAGCTCTAGAGAGGTTGTGTGGGGAGCTCCACCTGTATTGTGTGTTATGTTTGTGAAGGATGGGATAATGCTGGGTTAATCGCTTGAGATAGTGGTGGAACTGTCGATCTTTATATGATGTGTTGATGACCTCATGTGTTTAGTTGACCGCCGTTCGGTACCACTAATAGATGAGCCCATGTAAACTTGTAAAGGACAATCCTGATGGGAAATGTCGTTGAGGAGTCAATCCTCAAAAGTGGTAGATGATTGCGAAATTGTACCCAAGGTATGCTTGCTGGCTTTACACCTTTGGGGTGTGACATTGAGTTTATGGTTATGTAGCCACAATGCTAACTTTGCAACCCTAACAAAATGTGAGGCATAACTAAGGTTGGTGAGAGCTCGTCATTGTACCATGACGAGGGTGTAATCCCAATCATAATCCATCTTAAAATGTGTAAGACCACTAAGTTCTAGATGCTCCAATGGGTATGAAAGGGTTGGGTTTTCTTCGAGTCACTATTCTAATTCTTAGTCCTTTCTTTTGTGTAAAAGGCTAGATTAAGTTTTAATTTTATGTTGTTGTCATTCTTTTGTATGTGACTTAGATGTATTAAGTACCTAATTTCAGGAATATAAACATATGTAGTTGTTTAACAAGGTATTATCGAGAATCTACAAATGAACTTTTATTGTTTTGTATTGGCTTAATAGAAATAAAATATTTTATAAAATAAATTGTTTCTTATTGAAAGATATGACATTGATGGAAGCCTTATTTAACTTATAACGAGTATTATCTCAATATGACTTATCGTTTTTAAAATGATCCCAAATGATGATGTTTTAAAGCAAAGACAACAAAGTTATTCATGATTTAGGGAAAGGATAGATGGACAATTTGTCTTAAGTTAATTCTTTGATTCCATAATTACGAAAATGAATTAAGAAAAAATCATAATAGTAACTAGGGGTGTTACAAAACCACCCCCGAAAGAAGTGACCTTATCATTGTTCTAGATGACTCCAAATTATATGTCAAAGCTCAACCATAGTCTATGCACATAAGGAGCGAAATTGATTGGGTAGAATCTCAACATACACAAACATGTAGCCACTATAGGCACTAAGGGAACAAAAAGAGTAATTACCCGCTAAATTGAGATCACTTTGGTGTCAATGAACAAAATAATGAAAAAAAATTGTCATTATAATTTTAAGACATTGTGTTTTGTTAGTTTTCACATGTCATTCAGCTTCATGTATTATTTTCTAACAAGATTTCAATTCAATTACCAAAAATTCAACTTCATGTATTATTTTTGCTTTTAATTTATCCAACAGTTGGAGGTAATTTTTTGTCTAACGCCTCCTTCATTGACTTGCTTTGGAAATGAGCACAAATAGATGGATGTAGGTAGGGAGAAGTGGCTTTGATGGGTGCCTCTTGGAAAAGTAGTGTTGACTAATGCCTCTTGTTCTAACACCACACTTGAGGTGATGTTACACTACAAGGTGGCGCCTCCTAGATAAGGACAAAAGTTGACTATGAGACGCCACTTTGGTTAGTGGCTCCTGAATCTTACATGACATAGAAAATTCATGATAGATAAATAGTTTGCTGACCAATTCATTTTGGTAAATTGTTTGGGAAAAATACCCAAAATGGTAAAAAATTCCTAATTCTTGTGTTAAATTTGGCGATGACCATTATTAGAATATCCATATCTGCCCATTTATAGAGGTATATTGTGTGGAAGGTTGAATTGCAACATGTTTTGTGTTTGTTGAATTTCATGTGGCTGCATTGCAACATTTGGAGGAGGAGAAACTTAATTATGTTGATCAATGTGGGGAATAACAATCATGTCAATGCCATGTAAGGTTATTTGTGGATGCTTATCCTTTTCTTCTATTGACCTTCTCACGAAAGAAGCATTGTTTAACATGACTTACAACTTGACTCAGTTTTTTATTTAAGAAAATTATTTAAAATGTTTTTCCACTTTCACAACCACATTTATTGAGGTTGAGAAGAAAGAACTTGTCACAAAAGAACACATGTAATATAAATTTGTTAAGCTTGATATACAAAATTGAAAACATGAAAACCTTAAAGTCAAATTTAGATAAATAAATTTTTGTGGTTTTTGTGAGAGTTTTAGGTGTTAATTTAACTAAAACTTAATATCTCAATGATATCCCATGATCCAGACAATTGGCTGAATCCCATGAAACCATTTCATAGAAGTTCATTGACATAATCTTTTTCAAACAAATTGACTTCGATTCTTGAATAGTCGATATCACTTTTGCTTCTATTGTAACAAAAGATTCCCTTTTTATGTGGAAAAGGCCTGTATCAAAACTGTTATAAATCATAAATGTACGGTTATACTGTATGTGTGAATTTTTCTTAAAATTAATCATGATTGATTATTATTAATCATAATTATGCTTATATAAAATTTTAGATTATTTTCTAACACTATTGATCTAAAATAGAGAAAATTATAATGACATCACCTATGTTTTACTCCTTTTTTTAACTTATAGAAAATCCTCCCTACTTTTTTTTCCTGTTACAATGGCACCCCCCTAGTCTTCTAACAGTGTTAACTTCGTTAGCTTTTGAAGTCACGCGATGGACACATGTTTTTGAAGTAAATTTTCACCCAAATGGCCCAATATCCTTTGTTAAGTTTGGCCATGACACAATGTGACACCATCTTACACATATATGTACCAATAATAAAAGGAATAAGAAATCAGAATTAATTAAAAGTTTTTAAAACACATTTAAATAAAAGTATTTCAAAAGGGTAAAAGGCTCACATTCACTTTTCTAACATCATAATATAACTTGTCCAAGAATAATAAAACCATCTCGGCTCAAAACAAGGTCGTTCAAGACTTCATGCAATTAATATAGAAACCTATGCTCCAATGTCACATCCTATCAAAGCATTGTGTCCCAACGTCCTTCAGCACAAGGTTCCTTAAAGTAATTCACCTAGTCATCTACTTCCACGAACACAAAGTTCAAGATCATCGTAGGATCCAAACACAAACAACACACGGGGAGTGAGTTATCACATTCCTAACTAATATAGAGAAACAAGACAAAATGTAGATATGCATATCTTATAAATGAAATACAACTTACTTAAACATAGCTCACGTCATTCCACCACTTTGTCGCACATCATCACAACACAACATGTCTCATTCATTTTCACATCATTCATGTACTCAAGGATCAAAACACAACATCACTAAATCAATCAATATCGATCAATACACAAGCGTTATGCAACAGATACACTAAGAATCAATCCTATATGCAATGTGGTACCATGTTAGTGAAAAACCTCATTGGGTGCCTAGGAGTACACGACAAGACAAACCACACACTAGTAAGTCATGTCACTGTCACTAGGTAAAATCATAGGAAGATCAGTCAGGGTCACACTGTTTTGCGAGAATGCTCTAAGGGATCGGCATAGGATTAAAGAAGCACTTAAACCGAGTGTATTTACCCCCCAAGACTTAAACTCCGAAGAGTCCGTCAGGGCCTCTCTCTCCTGATTCAGGTCCAACTCAGAAAACATTTTAGCACACAGACTCTATCTATAAATTGTACAAAACACAAGACTCCTTAATTGTTCTAAACTTGTCAGGTCCTCACAGTAGTTCCTATCACAATACTTATCGCGCATTAACTTGTCGCCCTTAATTATAGTCGTGTAATTGTACGATTCATAGCTCACAACTTAGTGTACACAACATCTCAATATATATATATATATATATATATATTACAAGTCAATACATACTCAATTTATCACATACACTCGGTCTCAATCACAATGGTATAATCCCAATTTAACATGTTGTCACACCTCATGAATCATATACACGTTGTAACATCCCAATTTTCGTAAACTAGATTAAAAAGGATTGTTATTTATAAATAAATAGAGTTTTAAAAAAATGATGAGATTTTATAAATAAATAAATAAGGAGATATAATTATTAATTAAAATAATGATTTGAGAGAAAATAAAAAGGGTATTTTATTTATTTGTTTGATAGAGAATAAAATAAAGTTTGTTTTTTATAAAATAATAAATAAATAAATGAATGGAGTAAACCTAGCTATAAATAGCGTTAGGTCAGTTTTCACGCGGACGGTGCCTCTTCTTTTCCTCATTTTCGTTTTTCTCCTTCTCTCAAAACCCTTTCTTTTTCCCGCAGCCCACCAAACCTGTATCAGAAAAACGACGATCTCGGACTCGTTCACCGTTGAATCGTTGTGAAATTTGAACGTTTGAAACCCAATTTCGAATATTCTCACCGTTGGGAATTTCAAAATCATATCTGAGCTTAGAGGAAAACACTTCGCATTGTAGCATTTTAATTTCCCGCAGAAACCCAAAAATGTCTCGGTAAAACTACGATCCCGGTTTCGTTAACCGTTGGATTTTCATGAAATTTGGATATGTTGTTCAAAATTCAGTTATGCACACTTCCACCGTTGGGATTTTTGAGATAATATTTGTGGAGGGAGAAAAAGGAATCGCATGAAGACAATACAAGTGGAGGTTTCAATCTCTTCTCCGTCTCTCTGACGTTTGGGTATCAGAGCAGTCGGAGGAATAATTGAAGGAATCTCAGGAAATCGCTAGAGATGTTATTATTGCTGGCTGAAGACACGTGAGTCCGCTCAGAGGTAAGGGATGAGTTTATCGCAATTGGGGGTTAGAATGAACATGTGTAGGGACCCTTAGAAAACTAAATTTGGGTTTATTTTGGGATGTTTATTGAATTATAATTTTTCTTTTATGATTATAAATATAATATTATTGTGTTCTATGTACCAATTGATGTCCTGATGAGAATTGATTGATAAACTTGAGTGCTCTTGATGTCTTTGTGTTTAACCCATGATTTTGATTAATTGATTTTGATACAATTGTGAGAAACTATTTCAGAGGTTTTACACCTCATGTTGTGATAAAATCTTTTGTATAAATTGTTATGTTTAGGTTATGAAATGATGATTCAAACTGTGCGTATGTGATAAATTGAACATGTGACAGATGATGAAATACATGTGTATTGAGATGAGATGCATGTATTGAGTTGTGAACTATGAACTGTGCAATCACACAATTGTAAGACCCTTTAAGGGCGACGAATATTGTGATGGGATCCACTGTGGGAACCCGACGAGTTAAAATGATTTTGAAAACAATTGAGTAAATGTGTGTATTGCATAGTTCATAAGTAAAGTGTATATGATTCATGAGGTGTGATAACATGTTAAATTGAGATTATACCATGGTGATTGGGATTAAGTGTATGTGATAAATTGAGTATGTATATGATTGAGATATATATGTGCATTGAGGTGTTGTGTGCATTGAGTTGTGAACTATGAATTATACAATAACACGACCTAAGTCCCTTTAAGGGCGACGAGTTAATGTTAAGTCCCTTTTAGGGCGACGAGTTGATGCTAAGTCCCTTTTCGAACGACGAGTTAATGTTAAGTCCCTTTAAGGGCGACGAGTTAATGATAAGACCCTTAAAGGGCGACGAGTTAAAATTATTTTGAGAACAATTGAGGAGTCGTGTGTTTTGTACAGTTCATAGAAAGAGTCTGTGTGCTAAAATGATTTTAGGGGTTGGACCTGAATCAGGAGGGAGAGGCCCTGACGGACTCTTCAGAGTGTAGGCCTTGGGGGTCACCAGGTTTGAGTGCTCCTTTAAGCCTATGTTGATTCCATATGGTTGGAGCATTCTCGCAAAACATCGTGACCCTGACTGGTCTCCCTATGATCTTACTTAATGAGGTGACCTGACAAACCCATTGTTTGGTGTGTCTTGTTATATACTCCTAAGCGCCCCAGGGTGGTTTTTCACCGACATGGTACCACATTGCATATAGGCTTGAGTCTTAGCATAACTGTCTCATGCGCTTGCTAATTGTTTATTATAAAATTGATGTGTTATTATGTCTTGATCAAAGCATGCGATTCTTGTGTAATGTGATTGATGATTGAAAAGTGAACTTTGAATGACAAAGTGGTGGAATTACGTGAATTACATGTAACTAAGTTTTATTTGGTTTATATGATATGTATATCTAGTTGTCCTGTTTCTCTATTAGTTAGGAATGTGATAACTCACTCCCCGTGTGTTATTTGTGTTTGGATCCTGTGATGATCTTGAACTTTATGTTCGGGGGAGCAGATGACTAGGTGAATTGCCTTAAGGAACCATGTGCTGAAGGACGTCAGGACACAACGCTCTGATAGGATGTGGCATTGGGGTATAGGGTTTTATAGACGACCTTGTTTGAGCAGAAGTGAATTTATTATTTATTTAGAAAAGTTTTATGATGATGTTAGAAAGGTGAATGTGAGCCTGCTACCCTCTTGAAAGGCTTGTATTTAAATATGTTTTAAAAACTTGAATTAAGTTTATTTTTTTTTAATTATTTCTTTTATTATTAGTACATATATGTGTGGGGTAGAGGGTGTCACACACTTTACCTATGAACTATGCAATACACACAACTACTTAATTGTTTTCAAATTCATTTTAACTCGTTGCGCCTCAAAGTGATTCAACTCGTCGGGTTCCCACAATGGATCCCATCACAATACTCGTCGCGCAAAAACTCATCGCCTTTAAAGGATTTTACAATTGTGTGATTGCACAATTCATAGCTCACAACTTAATACACACATCTCAATACACATGTATTTCACCATTCATCACAGATTCAATTTGTCACTTACTCACAATTTGAATCACAATTTCATAATCTCAATATAAAAATTTATACAAAATGCTTCTCAGAACATGGGGAGTAAAACCCCTCAAATAATTTCACACAATCATATTAAAATCAATGAATCAAAATCATAGGTCAAAAACATGAAAACACCAAGAGCACTTAAGTTTATCAACCAATTCGCATAAGAACAACAATTGGTCTGTCAAACACAACAATATTGTATTTATAATCGTAAAGGAAAATTATAATTCATTAAATATCCTAAAATAAACCCCAATTTAATTCTCTAAGGATCCATACACATGTTCATTCTAACTCTAATTGCGATAAACTCATCTCATATCTCTAAGCGGGCTCACGTGTGTAGTCTGACAGTGATAGCAACGTCTCTAATAGTTCCTTAAGATTTCTCAGCTTTTCCTCAGTTTGCTCTGTTAGGGTTTCCAAGTGTTAGAGAGAAGGGAAAGAGATTGTAGCCTCCATATCACTGTCAACATGCGAGACTAATTTCTCTCTGCAAGAACATTATTTTGAAAAAAAAAATAGTGAGCATGTGAGAGAATAAGTTACAAGTGTGGTGTCCAAATTTCACAACGATCTAATGGTTAACGAGTCTAAGATCGTAGTTTTACTAGGACAAGTTTGGATGTATGCGGAAAAAGAGAAAGCTCAGTGCGAGGGACATTTCTTCCACCACAGACATTATCTCGAAAATCCCAACAGTGGGAGTGTGCAGAAATAAGTTTCAAACCTCTTGTTCAAATGTCACGATGATCCAATGTTTAAATAGTCCGAGATCATCATTTTACTGAGACAGATTTGAGTGTATGTAGGAAAAAGAGAGTTTTGAGAGGGGATAAGAGAAAACGAATTTGAGAGGAAGAGAAAGTGTAGAGATGTATCGTTAGAAAATTGAACTAATATGTTTCTATTTATAGCTAGGATACTCTCAGCCTATTATTTACTCTATTTATTTATTTGTTTGTTTGTTTTATAAAAAAGAACTCTATTTTATTTTTTATCAAATGAATAAATAAAATATATATTTTTTCTTTCAAACTATTATTTTAATTAATAAATTTATTTCTCCTTATTTATTTAATTATAAAAACCTCATTATTTTTCTAAAACTCCATTTATTTATAAAAAACCTTTTTAATTTATTTTACAAAAAATGGGGTGTTACACACAACATTATCCAACTTTTTGGAAACTGACGTTGCTAAATTTGCTTAAGTTGTTGGAGGTGTGTGTTGGTGGGCAAGGGACAACAAAACCCCATTTGTAGGAGCATATTCTCCAACTACTACTAAAGTATAAGGTAAGGTTATGTTTTTCGGTTATATTTGTTCTAGTAATGTCCCAAAATCGTTGTTTGATGTTCTCCTAAAGAAGTTGTATTTTTTTTTTGTTGTCATGATGTTCAAGAACTTCGTTTGTGTGCTATGAAAATTCTTTAGTATTTGGCATAAAGATTTTGAAAATATTTGAGGCATTTTTTTTAACAAGAAATTAAAGGTCTAATTTTTGCAATGATTCAGTCTCAATAAAAAAAATAGCATGAACAAGGTAATATAAAATGGCAAGGAAGAAATTAGAAGGATGTTACCAAGAAATTTCAGCCCAAGCAGTCTTGAAAAACCCTTAAACTGGAGCTCTGATAACCAAAATGATGTAAACCCATTTGCACAAGGGTTGAGGATGGATCTTCAAAGGTTTTTTTTTTTTTTGTGAAATTCAGAAAATGGAATGAATAAGGAGAATGAAAAAGGTGGTTGGAAGAATCACTCCTCCGGAATTAGTGTGACACACAAGGTGATGTTCCTTGATAAACCAATTTCTTGAATCACTCAAGTAACTAAGGAGATTCACTCTCGCACTTTAGAAGGTGATTAAAACTCAATTCAAGGTCTGTTTTTTATTAGAAAATGTGCAGTCCATAAATAAGAATGACATCAAGTTGGTTACACAAGTGAGAGAATGAAATGATCACTAATAACAACAATTGATGGTGTCATTATACCTAATTAAAACTAGAATTAAGACAAATGATCACCAATAACAACAATTGATGGTGTCATTATACATAATTAAACTAGCATTAAGACACAAAAACATGTGGAAAAATGCTTAGCTCTTGGTAAGCCAAGAGGCAACCACAAATCTAGAGTTTTCACCTTATTAAACCTTAATTTCTTTAAATTAAAACAAGCTCACAGGTGGTGAAAATCCAAAGAGAATTGGCAGTCACTTTAACACAAGTTTGGACCTTTATTTCAACTAACAAAATGCTAATAAAACTATTCAACAAAGGTGACACCCTCTACTCTTCTTGGAACATGGTGTAATTCACAATCCGAAGCTTTTCCACTTGTAAATTGGGCCTAAATTCAAATAGCATGGTTAACACTTGTTGAAGAGCTTCCTTGGCCTTCTTTGTTCTAGCTCTTGACGTAGGTCCTCCAAGTCCTTCGAAAGATTCCTTGCCCTTAGTCCTTGCCATGTCCTCATCATTTGTACACAAGATTCTCATTTAATCAAAGATCATTTTCATTCTATTACACACTTTCTATCTTCTGCTTCCTTTTCTATGAGAATCTTCAATCATCATCATGAACAAGTCTGATTTCATTAGAAGGAAATGTTTGAACGGATCCTGTTGCTATATATTGCCAGGGCAAATCAGAAGCACCCAGAAGCAGCAGTATCTTACAGTAAGAGTCAACAAATTAAGGCTCAACTATTGCAGAAGCAACAGGAGCAAGAGCTTCAGAATACAAACCAGAATCAACAAATACAACTCTTATTGCAAAGACATGCTCAGAAGCAACAATGTCTGCGTGGAGCACGACTTATTAGTGGCAGTGCTAGCTGCCCTATTAGCAATGATCCTTTGATGAGGCAGAACGGGGCAACATCTAATGCTATGGCAACAAAAACATATGAAGACAGGTTGAAGCTTTCACTTCAGAAAGATGCTTTAGATGATGCAAGCATTAAGCAAAAAGTAGCTGATGATGTTGGTCATCTTCTAAACCCAAACCATGCCTTATTGTTGAAAGCTGCAACAGCAATTGGTAAACAGGCTACATGACAGACATTGCTCAGTGCACCTATCGTTTTACGGGGGAATATTCAACATGTTCAAAATCTGAACCAGAAACTTCTAGGGTCTACACAAGACATAAAGAGTGATATGAATGGAATGATGAGGTCTCAAGCTGTTGTTTCAGAAAGATCCTTTATCGGTTTTCATGGTTCAAATCAAGGTGGTAGCAATTTGGCTCCGAAAGGATGGCCTCTAGCAGGACTGGATGAGCTTCGCTCGGGATTTCTCCAGCCGAATAATGGGATGCACTCTTCGCAATCTTTCAATCAACTTTCTCTACAGCAACAACTCATGCTTCAGGAACTACAAAATTTGATTTTTCGTTCTGCTAGTTATTTTGAGAGTTGGAATATATTTTTGATTCCAATCAACGATCAAAGGTTAAGAAACAACAATCTTATACCAATTCAAAGGTTCCCTGAAGCATAAGTTGCTGCCGTAGAGAAACTGAAGGAGTTACCTGTTATTATCCTCTTTGTTATTGGCAGATTCGGTGGCGGATAGGTTGTTGTTTTTTGGGAAATTTATGATGTATTAAATGAGGGCAGAGAATTGTATTGTGGGTGGTTAGTTGTTATATATATCCAGGAAAAAATTGTATATACATATTGACCATGGCACACGTGGGGAGATACTTAGTATAGCTATATACAGGTACACTACTTGGTCATGTAATTCGTGCTATTCGGTACTTCTGGTACCTGTTTATAATATATTTTTTCTTAGCTGACCAAAAAAACAATAAAAAATCAAAGGTTCCCTCGAGATAATGCGATTGATCCGATAAAGAGCATGATGTACTGCTTACTAAGTAACTTATACCAATATTTTATAAACAAATGGATATTTAGAGGAAAAAACAAACATTACATTTATGCATAAATTATAAAATTTATTTACATCAATATCATATAAATGTAGTAATGATTATAAAAATCAGGGACTCACATTCACAGGGCAAGTCTTCAGGTCAAGAAATTCAACATCAATAATGAAGCGACCAAGGAATGGAGTATCAATAGGCCATACAAAGTCATCAACTGTTCTAAACACCCTTTCGTGAACTAAACATTACAAGCACATACAGGTGAAGGAACCTGTGTCAGCATTTCATTGTACAATCTTGAAGTTGCTACAGGTAAATGCAACTTTAATCTTCATGGTTGCCAATCTGAGATGCCAATGCATATTTAACGCTATTTCTTGTTGATAAACAGTAGTAAACAGTGTATGTGTACAACGACAGATGTCAAAATCAACACACTAAAACTTCTGGTATAAGGGAAAACCCTCATGATCAAATAAGCAACAATTGAGAATTAAACTTCAAGCTTATGTTGCTAACTTGAATTCAGGGGTCAGGATGAAAAAAGGCTTTCTTAATCGCATTTGAGAACAAATTTCAAGATTTTTATGAATTTATTGAGCATTTTGCACTCAGCATATTGATGTTTATTGAACACTGAAATCACACTTGTTGTTCCAGACACAAAAGTCCCCTTTAGAGAGTATCCTCTTTTGGGGATAAATGTATGTTCATGATCTAATCTATTATGTTATCAATTTTGGTAAAAAATTATTCTTTATTTTATTTATTATTTTGTTAAATTGTTAATTTGATTAGTCCTTGATTAAAATTAGAAACTTGTTATCATGGTATAGATTATGATAATGAGAAATAAGTTTTATAATTTTAATCTAAATTATTCTTGAGATAACTTTATGATATAATTAAGACTTGAGAATTAAATGAAAGAAGAAAAAAAATTTCTTAAGTCATTCATTGATTAAGTATAATGTGTTAATTTATTATAGTTTGATATTAATAGTATACTCTAGAGTTTGACACTAATATAATGCGATAAAATATTACATTATTCTTCTCTTATTCTTAAAGGTAGAAGATGTTACTTCATGCTATCAAGATGTCTACTTTGATTAGTAAATTAATTACAATTCATTTAGTATTGAACTTATGGGGTTACACACAAATGAATATTCCAATCTTTTGCATAAGAAAGTAATTTATTTGAAAATTAAATTAAAGAATTTAATTTAATCAAATAAATATTTTAGTGAAATATTATTATATTCTTTAGCACCGACAATATAATTAATCTAAACAAAGAGTATCCTTTTATAAATACAGAAGTTAACCCCAAAGGGTTGGCACAACGGTGTAAGCTCTCGTTGCGTTTACATGAGTGTGAATTATTTAGTGGGAGAACTTGTGTTCGATTCTCACCTTGTGCAAAGTTCTCTTACGAGATTAGTCTTTGGCCCAATGAGTTATGGGACACCTGTGTTCTTTGATCTAGGACAAAAAAATACAGAAGTTGTCCACAAAAGAATAATATTCTATTACTACATATTAGGATTAGTTACTATAATTAGTCGTATAATTATTTGGGAATTATCTTTATCTTAAATTAGGAAACTTTTTTTAAGATAAAGAGATATGAGATATACAAGAGATAGAGATATATATAATTATTGTAAATCAAATATCTCCTTTTGAAAAAAAAATCCAAATCTATATCTCTAATAAATATAAGCATTTGGTTAAGAGAAGTGTATTAGACACAAATTAGAAAAGTTCAGGTTTAGTTTCTAGACCTGAAAAGTAGAAAGAGAATTTGTTCTTTAGAATTCCAACCATCAAAGAGTTGATAATAGAGATTGATTTCAGTATAAATATACATGAAGTCTTCACATTATTGAATTTTTTTTTTGGTTATTTCAAGAATATGCATCCGGATACACAATTCTAATTTTCTCTATTTATTATTGTTATAGTATATTTTGAATGCAAAATAGATTTTAATTTTCCACTAGTATTAACAACACTCCTATTTAACTATCATTCTCCGTCCACAAGGAGAAAATAACTTTAATGTCTAATTATTCAACCTACTATGTGATATATAATCCTAATACATAACTACTATAAGTTATTTTATACACATATCTGTTATCTTGCAGTTTCTATACATAACTGTCACCACTGCCTCTATCCCTCATAATAGTTGACTTTATTTCTGTATTTATAATTTTAGATAGAAAAAATAAAACTATAAAAACTAAAAAATATGAGTTAGAAATATATTTTTGTTGTTATGTTACTTGCAAAAAGACAAAAGAGTATAAAATATGTTATGCTTCAGAAAGAAAGTTCACTCTTAAATAATTGAACCTAAAAATGACCCAGAACAATAAAATGGACTTAATGCTTGATCATACTACCATATTCATACCCATTTTATGCCCCTGCATCCTATTGCTTGCACATCTTCAGATTGCAACAGTGTTATAGCCGGAGTTCTTCAAGAAGACGTCTGTTCATAAACAACAAGATTTCCACGCATAAATGTCATTACCGTATTTTGCTATAACAGAAAATGCAACAGCAACAAAGTATACATTGTAAACTAAATTAAGTAACCTATCAGTATAATGATTGTTAGCAAAATTACCTCAAGTCCTCTTTTTCTTCTGCTTCCAAGTTTGAAGTTCTGAAGACACCTTGCTTAATTTTTTTGGTTGGAGGAAATGTTTCTTCTTGCTCATTAGACTCAGAGTCCTTGACTTGATTTCTGAAAACATTGGCTTCTACTTCATGAATTTCTCTGCTTCTCTTGAATTTACATTCTCTTTCTTCTAAGGAAAACATCCAACGAAACCCACACTCTTTTATGACCACTGCTTCATTGTTATCTTCAGTTTGAGCAAAGAATTTAAATGTAAGCTTTGGAGGATGAGTGGTGCTCTTGTCATTAATGGCTTTCCTTTCTTTAATTACTTCCATTATCTGCTTACAACATTGTGCATCATACCATAAAAATATGTGATCTGCCATAAATCCAAATTGAGGATCAAGACTAGACAAGATATTTTCTTCTACAAAGAAACTTGGTATTTTGATCCTTTCATCCCAGCTGGTTTCCAAGTAGCATTCACATCCAATACTTCCATAGCATCCGATGTTGCATGATTGGACTTGAGAAACAACCATGTAGAAAATGAAACACAACAAATTAGGGGGAAGCTCAATAGTGACCAAAGATTGTGTAAAGTTGCAATGGAACCAGTCTCGAACTTTTCCACTTCTAGCTGGTAAACAGTAGCAAATCGTACCATTTCTTGCTAATTTGAAAAAATAAAAATCAGTGCCCTCATTGTCCGAGGATGCATCTTCTTCATTTTCTAATACTACTGCAGATAATGATTTTGATCCAAGTTCAATCCTAGCAATGGCATCTTTTAAAATTGCATCATATGAATGTTCATCCAATTTTATACAGTTAGGGACCAGAAAAGTACAGTTGGGTCTTTTGGATGATTCAGCAGATGAACTTAACACTGTCTGAAGAGATTGACAGTTCCAGACATAAAATAACTGAATGGATCGTGGAAGAGCAGGTATATGTCTCAGCATTTCACATTTACCAATTTCAAGAAGTTTGAGCCTTGGAAGATACTTAAAGCTTTCGGGTAAGCTAATGATGGCGCTATAACGAAAGCTTAAGCATTTCAAAGATGATAACAAGGAGATGCTGTCTGGGATTTCACATAAGTTATGACAATCATAAAATGCTAGACGTGTTACTGACTGGAAGCCAGAGCTAGGCATTAACTTTTGTAAGGTGAAGAAAGCGTTACATTCGTGTTTCCTTGAATCAGAAAGTGAAATTTGATCCGTAAAGTTTTCAGGAAGATCCGCAAGACCATAATTAATTAAAAAAGAAAACATATGGAGATTCCTGATATGCAAAATTGATGGAGGCAGTTCATTCAAACCTGAATGTGCTAAAAACAATACTTGGAGAGATTGTGGCCAAGTGTTGCTGCTAAGGCTCTCAAGCGATGTGCATCCGCTCAAATTTAAAATTTCAAGCTTCGGGAGGGAGAAAATTGATGGATCAACATGAGGCAAGCTTTCACAATCGCGCATACTTACATATTTAAGATTTGGTGCATGAGACAACCTTGGACACTCCACAAGGTGCTTGGAGCCACAAAGTTCAATTCTCTCTAAATTTGGCAAATTCTGCAAAATCATATAAGGGACCAAACGAGTAAGTACATTTTCCGGGAAGTTTCATTTTCTAATTCATCTTTTATTGAAGAAGACTTCGTTTCTATCAAAACCAAAACATAAATAAATAATCAATATGTGAACCATGCGTACTTGTACTCCTTGCCAAAGTTTTTCCACATTGCTGTATGGCATGGAAAGCTCAACAAGCTTCTCAGGGAAAAATCTTGACGGTAAGGATTCCAATGGATATCCATTCCACCCCAAATATCTCAAGTTTTTAGGTAAGAATTCAAGACCCTTTGGAAGGTACACTGAATTAATTCTCTCAGAGTCTCCATTGTGAGATTTGAAAGTGAGTAATCTCAGGTTTGGCATCTTTCTGAATACTTTGGAGCTTAAATTTATATGTGTAATTTGAGTCATATCTAACCATATTCCTTCAACTGCAGCAGTTCCCTGACAAATAATAATTAGAATTAATGTTTACATCTTTTGTAATAATTTGCATTTTTTATACCAAGAGTTTAGGAATGCAAGTCAAAGTATCATTAACATACTCTATTATTTGTCAATACATCATAGATTTCCACAGGATCCCACAATCTACTGCGTTGCCCTGGAAATTTAACAGATTCTTCACGAACAACTTCTCTACCCATTTCTTGTATCAGATCGTGCATATCTATGCAATTGCTATATGTAGTAGTGATAAGAGCTTTGTCTAAAAGACTTCTTATCCCTATATCAGCAGAAAAATCGCAGTCATTTAATATTTTTGTTACATGGTCTCTGCTTTGTCCTTTAAGAAAACAAGCTATGTCTAGAAAAATGTTTTTCTCATCATCATCTAATCCTGCATAACTCAATCTCAACACAGCCTGAATTTTCACATTGGGACTTTTCTTTAATTTACTCAGTGCACTATGCCATTCATTTTCACTTCTGGAACGAAGAAATGATCCCAAAACTTTCAAAGCTAAAGGGATTCCTTTGGCGTAATCCATTGCTCTTTTTGATAACTCCTCATATCCCTTTTCAGGATAGGTTTTGCCAAAGGCGTTTAGGCTGAAAAGTTCAAGGGAGTTTTGAAAGTTCATTTTCTTGACTTCATGAATTTTGTCAACAACTTCACGTATAAGTACATGCTTATCTCTGGTTGTCACAATGATTCTGCTACCAGATCCTAGCCATTCACGACCAACTCCGACCAATTTTTCAAGAAGTTCGGAAGTGTTCACATCATCTAGCACGATAAAAACTTTCTTGCGCTTGAGTTTTCTTGTAACAATAGAAGGTATCACTTTAAGAGTGTCAATATGAAGATCTTCCCTTAGTAACTGAGAAAGAAGTTTGTTGCATACATAGTTTAGGTCATGCCTTTTCGATTCCTCAGCCACATTTTCTAAGAAGCAAGTGCCTTCATAATGAGAAGAAACCTTATGAAAAATAGCAGCAGCAAGAGTTGTTTTACCAATACCTCCCATGCCCCAAATTCCAATGATTCTAACTTCCTTTGAATTAATATTCAGAAAAGATTCAATGTTTGTATAGTTCTCGTTAGATATGAAAGGGCCTCTAAAGTCATTTGGGTACTTGTGATCTAGTTTTTGCAAAACAACTTTGATAATGTCTTCAATCAAGTCAGGTTCAGTCCTATACATACAAAGATTAAATAAAAGAAGAAAATTACAAACATTAGCCTTTATTTAGAGAAAAAGAGTATGCAATGTCAATGTAAAACAATTTTATACTATCATCTAATCACAGACAAACATATATGACAAGTTTGTTGACTTTTACAATAATTACTTTAAAAGTCAATTGGATGACACAGTAAAATTATTTTACACTATTAATACATGATCTATAAACTCATTTATTTATAAAATAAAATATACATGAAACCACACCTGTATGTGTTAGAATGGAAGCCAGATAAATTGGCTGCTTCACTGAGAGCGTCCTTCCACTTTTGCATCTTCTCTTCACTCACCTTTCCATCCTTCTTGTGTTTTGCAAATGCCACGTGATAGTTCTCGCTCTGTTTGCGTACCTGAGACGGGTCTATTTTGTAGAACACGGGAATAACATGAACGTTTTCTTCTTGTTTCTTGCATTGCATTAGTTGGAGGAGTTCATTCAAGCACCAGCTAGAAGATGCGTAGTTCTCGGAGAAGATAACCAAGAAGAGAGTGGAGTCTTTGATGGCTCTCTCGATTTCTAGCCAAATCTTAGCTCCTTTCTCGATCCTGTAGTCTATGTATGTATCGACGTTGTTTCTGCGCAGAGCAGCATGAAGATGGCTTGCGAAGTCGCTGCGAGTATCATCTCCTCTAAAGGTGATGAAAGCATCATATTTTTTGGTAACAGAGAGAGAGGAAGAAGAAGCACAACCAACTACATAAGAACAAGTAGAAGCCATGAATACACTTTGGTATGGAATATGGTGTATTTTTCTCAGGACTAATGTAACGGAGGAGATTTATTATTATTTTTTTGTTTCAATAATGGAGGTTATTCTATTTGTACCTATGTTTTTATATTGAAATAAAGAAAGAAAGAAAATGACATTTTTATTATTATTTTGGGAGTGATTTGTCTATACAGTTAGTTGACTTTAAAAACATAGTTAGGCATGTGAACAACTGGATGATGCGTATACTCCTTGGATGGTTTTTAAAAAATTATTAAACCCGGATCGACTTGTTCGGCCGTTCGAACCGGTCCGATCGGATTCTCTCATCTGATCAGATCTGTTATTAACTTGGTGCATTAAAAACTAATTATACTTTCCTTCAAATGACATTATAAATGAGTTAAGGAAGGTATCAATATCTTTTAAAATGTGAATGCACGATGGAATTTGCTTATTTTTAATTACTGAAAAATTCCTTTTAAAAATTTATTGAAATTTAATCTAAAAATAAAGATGAAAAATGTAAATCAAGTATACAAATAAAGATAAAATGAGAGTGGCTGGAGATAGTTGAGAAAGAATTTTTCTGTGTAGTTGTTAAAATTATTTAGTTAAACTTATCAATACACCACAAAATTAGTAAATAGTAATTCCAATCCACTACTCAGCCCAAATACAATTCTGTTACCAAATGTTAATAAACCAAAGCCTAAGCAACATCCTAAATTTTGATCTGAAATGTTTCTTTCTGAAACTACTAAGTTTCTATGTATGTTCAAAGATTTTGTGAGTCTATGGTAGAGCTAAATATTATATCTTGTTTTTTGGTATTTATGATTGATCCCATCACATTTAAGAGAATTGTACATTGTTTCTTCACAGAAGAGTTCTTATTCTGGAGCTACGTTGTTTCTGTTGTTATTTTTTTCAAAATTGTCATAAGCTTGCTTAGTCCTTATGAAAAGGAAGAAGCTTGAAACCAATCCTATCATTGAAATACAACTCCACCATATGAAAGTTTGTAGGTAGCACTTCCTCCCCATGCACATGGACATTTCATGCAGCTGATTTGCGGGCCTTGGTTTCATTGCATTGGAATCATAAACCAAGGCTGCAAGAAGGCCATAGAGACATGAACCTAAAGGAATGTTAGTGATGAGGATATTGTGGTTCACACCAACACTGTTTGGGCCAAATAGCTCTGAGGTAATAGACACTGCTGCAGAAAACACAAAGCCTGAACTCAGCCCTATCAAGGCAGTGCCTATGTGTAATGCAGCTCCACTGCCAGATATGGCCAGCAAAATGAATGCAATTGGTGTTAGCACCAAGCCTGCTCCAAACCATCCAGTTCTTGCAATGTGTATCTTCCTGCATTGTCATACAACATTAGTTGATTTTACGTGTAATGTTTGGTTTCGTGTCATGTTCTCCAGAATCATGTATATGTGAAGCAACGAAGGGTTGATTTTACGTTTTGGATCTGAATTTTGATCCGAATGTACATAACCAATGCATTTACTTTGTTTGCCAAATTTGACTGTATGGTTTGAGAATTTTTTTGCATTCACTTTGTTTCCTGTTTTCTGAAGTTTATACAGGAAAAAATGGAAACAGAAAATGAAAAAAAGAAAAAATAAAAAGTTGTTTTTCACTGTTCTTGTACAAAATCTTTAAAACATTTGTTTCCTGTTTTCTGAAGTTTATACTGGAAAAAATGGCAACAGAAAATGAAAAAAAGAAAAAAATAAAAAGTTGTTTTCACTGTTCTTGTACAAAATCTTTAAAACAAGAAACAAAGTGAAAACAGAAAATGTTTTCTCAAACCAAACGGTGAGTGACATGCTTATTACCTCTAGAATAAATCACATTATGTTATGTAGCAATCACTCTTGAATCTAGTTGAATTCTATCAAAATTCTAGATAATTTTATTACTATCAACAAAGACCTTTAAAAATACCTGCTTAAGAAGTCAGGTGAGGCTGCAAGAAGGCGACCGAAGAAGGAACATGTTGAGTAGAGCGTGACAAGAGAACTGGTCTGAGAATAGTGTCCCAGTGATTGGGAAATTTGCCCCAAGTTGTTGCTGTAAACCAACCCAATTGTTCCTCCACAGAAATATGCTATGTAGTACAGCCAGAAGTCCCATTTACGCACTAGCAACTTAGCTGAATGCTCTTCCCCTAGCATTGAAAATTGCTCTCTCTCCAACACATTCATAATACAACATTTCTTCTCTCTTGTGCTTTGTGCACTTCTATTCCTCACGCTGTCCTCGATACTAATAAACTCTTTGTAGAGTTCATCGTCATTAGGGTCAGCGCGAGTGAATCTTGAGTAGTAGAAGGAGAAGCTTGTGGGGACAGTAAAGAAAGACCATTCTCTGGAATACACAATGCCAGGCAAAAATAAGAGCAGAACAAGGAGAAAAATTGCACCTATAAGGATTACGCGAGCAATAGCCATGGTGTAAGAGAAGGAATATAAGAAGAGGAGGTAGAGGCCTGTGACAAGGGCAAGGATGTTGAGGCAGAGAAAAACCGATGTATCGCGCTGAATGGTGTCAACAGAATGTGGTTGAGGCTGTGGTTGATTGAGAATTGGGATGAGTACTAGTCCAGAAATTAGCACAGGAACAATGGCATTGAGTAATAGATAGACAGTGTCATCATTTGTGTTTATTGCATTGGCAATGAGAGTGTACAAAGCTGCACTCACACCATTGAAACTAATGCTCAAGGATAATGCAAGGGAACGGTTTGCCGGAAAATGTCTGATGCATAAGACATAGCAGATGGTGTTGAACCAGCAGATGCTGCAGCCGGCAATCAGGCACAGAAAAAAGACCTGTTCAATGTGCACAAATATTGTTTTGTTATTAGAAATCACTTTGGAAGTGTTTGTAGAGATATAATTATCTATTGGCTTGTGCTATATAGATGTTACATAAGTCCCTAAAAGATTAATCAAACAAATTTACGATCCTAGTGAAACTAATAACTTTGGTGGTGAAAGTAGATATGCTCCTTCCTACAAATATCTCTGAACACATTTGAGAAACTAAGAATGAATTAATTTATTATAACTACTTATAATTTGGATGACAGTGAAACCTCTCTCCAATTGCTCTTTTTAAAGAGTTTTGTTTTACATCTCTTCCTCTCTGCTGCATAAGGAAAACAGCACAAGCCAAAATGACTATGCAGAGAAAACCTCTCTCCAATTGCTCTTTTTAAAGAGTTTTGTTTTATTTTAAAAAAATTAATTCATGTTATATGGGTTAAATGCATTTTTTTAGGGGTTAATCCATCATATTTCTTGACAGAGTCCGGAATTAATTCTTTGAAATACTACATTCTATTTAACGAGTTGACTTCTCTCACTAGATGTATTTCATATACATGGATTTGATTAAATCTCTGACCATATCCTTAAGAGGCAAGGTGATTAAATGTATTGTACTCCTTATTACTCTTGTTGCCCTTTGCGTCCTAGACTTAGGCATATTGTACCTGATTTTGTATTATCTATTACAACTTTCTTCTATGCAGTAAAATTAAATATTTCAAAATGACTATGCAGAGAAAATTCAAGTATATTAAAATAAAATTTAATTTTATAATGAAAAAGGTCTTAAATATGTTATTTTTATTCTTGTGGTATTTTTTTTAGAAGAGTTCTTGTAAAATTTATTTATTTTTCTTTAGTTTTTATTATTTTGTTTTAGTTTTTAGTTTTTACCAATTTTTTCCACAAAGACTAGTCAGAATGAATTAAATATATTTTTTATAAATAAAAAGTTAGGGACTAACATAATGACTCAAAACAATAGCATAACTAAAACGAAAAAATAGATACTGCTGGAATTAAAAAAACAATAATGATCAAAACAAAAAAAAATACAAGGATTATTTTAATAAAAATACAAAGACAAAAAGATTAAAGATTATAAAAATCAAAAAGATATTTAAACCATAAAAAATGCAAAAGATAATAAAAAACAGGTGTAACGTGTCCAATTTTGTAGACTAGGATGAGAAATGAAATAGAAAATATAAATTAAGGGGGAAATTGATTTGAGTTTTTTTTTTTCACTGGATAATCTTTATTATGATTTTGACTTAACTTATACTCAAATCTTTACGCCCAATCGCTTATCCCCACTTGATGGGAAAGGGTGGGTGAACTAACATAACAAAATGGTGAAAAAGAACTTCAGAAGAATCCTTTAAGATACAGATAACCCTTGGAATCTAAAGAGTAATTGGCTTGAAATAAGATAGAGAACTTCGAAAGAGTGCATATATAAATTAATAATTGTGTTAGTTGGCTTGAATCTATAAAGTAAATTAAAACAGACAAACTTAGGAAAGTGCCTAAAGCTGGTCAGCTAATAATCCTAACCATTTTGCAGCCACAAGAACAACTCCTCTACCAGCAGTCTAGTTAGTTGAAAAAAGGGCAATTTTGATTAACAAACTAAATTTAGGCACAATCTTATTTTAGTGTTGCTACTTCGAAAATTGCAAAATAAGGGTGTCCAAGACCCATGTAAAGCTAATAACACGGTGATGGAAAGTTAATTAATTAGGATGGAACTAGATTTTAAAAATTAGACCTTAAATATTTAAGTTAAAAAAGTTGGGTTTGGAAAACTCTTTTTCTAGATTTTTTTTTCCTTTCATTTGTTGTAATTAAACTCAAGTAATAGAGAATTCATAACAACATGCACAATATTTAATCAATTAAGTTAAATCTCATTAATAATATATTTTTTTTAGATAAAATCAGCTCAATTCGATAAATATCTTTTATATTGCAAGCATAAATTAGAATTTTTCTTGATTTAAATCAATACCATAAGGTTACTTATATCGATACAATTGTATTGAAAGTATTTTGCATAAAACTCATAATTTCCTTATTTTTAAATTTTACGGCTAACTATGCATAATATCTATATATACGTTTTATCTAAATCTTAATTACAACCATTAGTTGGGTCACAATTAGGTCAGAATTAAAATTAAAGATTAACCGAATTTAAATATCTGGTTAGATTCGGACCAAACTAAAAGTCGTTGTAACTTGTCCTATGAAGTATGAAAACACTTCCATCTAATGCAACCTAATAAAAGTAACAAAGTTTACTTAATTTCTTATTTGTTTGGGTTTTGTGAAGTGGACTCCGTTATCTATATTCTATATCAGCACATAGATTAAAATATACGATATAGAGATATCGTTTTAATTTTAATTTAATTTTATTATTTTTGCGCTGATTTTCTTGCTCTGTCATGACCTTCTAGTATAATTTATTTCACAAGGAAACTATTTATTGCTATTGAGATTTGGTAGAGGTCTTAAGCAGCACACAATCCCAATCCTAAAAATTACTGGATTAGTTCAACCACTACATTAA
This sequence comes from Glycine max, assembly GCF_000004515.6. Taxonomy (NCBI): domain Eukaryota; kingdom Viridiplantae; phylum Streptophyta; class Magnoliopsida; order Fabales; family Fabaceae; genus Glycine; species Glycine max. Next base: position 14,379,367 of record NC_038243.2, read on the forward strand.
TGTTTTTTTATTATTATTAACGCTACTACTTTAATGAAGAAGTCGTGTGTTTAATTTCTAGAAGTAAAAAAAAAAATAGAAGAAAGAAGTTTTTTTTATTCATACAGAAATCAAAGTAAAGTATTAAAAAAATTATAACATTTTTTTTAAAAAAAAATCTTAACATCTCACACACATTATTCTATCAGCTAATAACATAAAATTAGTTTGTTTAAACTTATACATTAAAATAAATACTTATTTAAATAAAATAAGTAATTTTTTTTTATTTTAGTGTGTTTGGGCTCGTGCTTAAAAAATAATTTTCATTTTATTTTAAAAAATAAATCATATCTATTTCTTAAAAAATACTTATAAAAATACTTTTTAAAATTATTTTCTTTTAAGTTTAAATAAATTCACCCATGGTTATATTTTAAAAAAACGTTTTAAGATAATATATATATATATATATATATATATATATATATATATATATATATGTTGCATGTGAAATTTATTAAATAAGATATAACATCGTGGGTTCTTTATGTTTACTTTTGGTCTTTTGCTTTAATAACGTGTTTGTTCCCGTGTGCGGTGTGCCTGAGGAAAAAAAATAATTTTATGTATATTTTTATCTTTAAGAATTAAAGATAATATAAAGAAATTTATAGCATTATTTGTTGTATACTATAAACTTTCGCACGGTACAAAAGTTCATTTTAATCTATTAGATCAACTTATTTTACAAAAGCGATTTTCGGCATCCCTCCCCCGCCCCCCCTCCTTGCCACGACACCATTGTGGACGACCATGACATTGCAACGCACTGCATCTTGACACTGCCGTGTACTTTCCAGAGCAATAAAGCAGGGCCTCCTACTGCGCCGTCGTTGACAACGACTCCACCATCACTAGCAAAATGGAAAAAATACAAACGCGAGAGGGACAAGACGATAGGGATGAACCACTTACTAGAACCATGGGGTATTGTGTCGTCGTCAATGTCTCCACCTTCAACTGCAAAAAGGAAAAAAAAATCCAAGCGCGAGAGGGAAGGGTTCACCCTGGCGCGGTCAGAGGCTAGGAGGGCTTTGGGTTTCTTTGTCATAAGAGGCTAGGAGGGAGAGAGAGAGAGAACACCTACAGCAGAGGTAGGGAAGGTGGAAGCACGTCGAAGAAGTAGAGGTGAAGAATAAAATGGGGAGAGAGAAAGAGAGAAGAAGAGGGTAAAATAGGAAAAATAACATAAAAAAGAAAAGAAAAAAAAAATAGAAAATGATAACCATTGATTTTAAAATAAATTCTATTGGATTAAAATGAACTTTCCTACAGTGTGAAAATTTTTAACTTTCACACGATACACTTTGTCATTTACACCAGACCCTATCATAAAGATGATCACGATTAGTATGTTAGGTCACCTAACCCTTTCTTACGGTCAACTAAACTTATTTTCAAACTTGTTAAAAAATGGATTAAGTTGATTTAAATGAATAATATTTGTAGTTAATTGAAAATCTCAATCTAACTTGTGATGAATTGTAGGTTGGATTGAGAGATTGAGTTGGTCTCTCGATCCATTTTTAAAGAAAAGATTAAAAATATTTAAGTATATATTTTATTTATCATAAAATTTTCTCAGATTTAATAATCAAATATAATAAAAAAAAGAATTTTTTTTATAAAACTACTAAACAGAAAAAACTTAAAAACGATATTAAAAAGTGTAGATATTAAATATAATTTACGAAAAAAATTTGATAAATTAAACATGTTGAACTAATTTGACACAGAGAGTTAGACAGATAAGGTGTACACGTAAGATTAAATGTTCTATAGTTAAATTAAGAGACTCACTGTTTTTCTTTTTTAACTACACATCGAATTATGGAGATCCTAATTTAAAATTGAAATGAGAAAGAATGCTAAGTGCTAACAACATATTTTTCTTTTATATATACTTTTTTTAAAATATGTGTTAAAGTTAGTTCAATATTTAAAAGATTTTCTTAAAAATTAATTCATAATAAGGTGGCCTAATCATATATATATAAGTACTTATCATGTGAATAATCACTTGACGTGAATCTCGTAACAATATGTTTATTATTAAAACTTATGAATAAATTAATTAAATAAAAAGTGAAGTCCAGCAAATTTGGTACTATATTCCAATATGTTAACATTTCTCATGTTGACACTTGAGGTTAATTAGAAATTATAATTGTTGACATGTAGCTGTAAGAGGTTCACACGCATTTCCTTTCACACTACACCGACAGTTTTTATCCAGAAAACTAGGAAATTGTTTCTTACGGTTGATTCTTCTGCCAGTTAGATACCATAAATTTGTACATACATAAGATTTATAATTAGTAAAATGGTAGTAATACTTAAGGATTTAGAAGTATTCTACTTTCTTTTTATTCCAAAAAATTTAAATTTAGATATTAAATATTTATAACAACTCACATGTATTATTCAATCAATTGAGATAAAACCTTTAATCCTATGTTTACTTTTCCCGAATCAAGTATGGTCCATTGATTTTCCAGAAAATTAATTCCCACATCACCAAAACAAAAATGTATGAAAAATCCAAAGAATTAATTAGCAATGCAACACACAACAAGGAGCTAGCTAGGGTGAAGAAAACTAACCACAACATAAGGCAAAGTGATGAGTCTATGAATGACAAGCCATTGGAAGCCATAGCCAAAAAGTCCCATAAAAGCAGCCATAAACATAACCACCCACAAGGGGAAGTACATGAGTGAGACCCCAGAGCACCACCCAAAGGCCTTTCCCATGTCTGAGGCCACAGAGAGGTAATTGAGCTGAAGCTGAGTTATGTCAAGCACAGATTTGAGCTCAGATGAGTATGATGAGAAGTCAAAGTTTGTCCCTGTGAATGCCTGCACCCATATTGATGCCAAAAGTATCACCCACTTTCTTGATTCCCCCACCATGGATGGATCAATTGGACTACAAAATTGAAGAGTTAATATTAATTTCTCCTAACTCATCTTCTTCTTCCTCTGAACCTCCTCCAACCACCAAGAAATAACAGGAGGAGCTTTGCTTTTTCTCTCCTGTTTGGAATGAATTTGGTGGTTACTCCTTGCTTAGAGAGAATGGTGGTTGGTGTCTCCTATCTTGTACCTTTTACATTAAATTGTAAATTTAGTCCTTATATTTATTACTATTTATTTATTTTTCTTATATTCAATTTTTCTCCTATCATATTTTCATTCATTTATTTATTTTATTTTTCTGTTTATTTCCTGTTACATTAATTGTTATGTTTATTACTTCTCTCTTTTTCTTTATTTGTTTTTATCTTTCTCTTTCTCTTTTCTTCCACTCAAAGAATGAGGTGTACATTTAACTTTTTTCATCTAATATTATTATTAGTTTGACAAATTAAATAACCGAGATCAATTTGTCCGTGTATATATATGTAACGACTAAAGTGTAGATTTTTATATATAGATTAAAATAAAAAAATTTCCGATAATGATAAAAATAATAATATTGAGTGTGAGGAATAAATTTTTAATTTATTTATTTATAGTCCAAAGTTTTAAGTTGGAAGAGGAGATTAAAATTGAGATTCAAGACAATTATATGCTTTGGAAAGAAAAAAGGAAATCACAAAAAAAAGCAAATTACTATTTGAATGCCCTTTATCTTCTGTGCAAGCAAAGGTTCGGGAGTGTGCTTGCTTCATTAAAATAACATACGTGCAAAAAACGAGTCCACCAAATCTATGATGGTGGACATAAGGATACGTACGTCCACATACACCTTTTGGAATGGTTACATTATATATAGAAAAATAGTTTTTCTGAGAAATATTAGTATCTTAAATAAATATTAGAAGTCAAAACCTTAAAAATTAGTCTATGACTCTTCACTAAAAATCTTGAGTTTGCCTTAAAAATATTTAAACCTAACAAGTATTTTATATAAGACACAATTATTATTTTTAATTTAAATAAATAATATGAATGATTAATTTAAGACTTAACTATATTTTTAGCGTCTCAAATTATTAGACGGTTAATTCTTAATTTTTTAAAGGATTAAAAAAAAACATCTTATTTAACAAGAATAAAAAATTTTATTTAATCTTAAAAAAAAATTGCACACACAAATATATGTATGCGTTGTCGTGACTTTTTCAAACCTTAGTACTAGTAGAACCATATGGAAATACAGCTGATGAAACATGTATGAGGTCAATTTCACAAAGACTTGAGACTTGAGAATGTCTCCGACCATTAAACATTTTCCCCATACAAAATGGCTGTCAGAAGTACCAATTTAATTAATTCCAATTTTATCTCAATTTAATTATATCGAACAATCCTCAAAAAAAAAAAATTGTAAATGTTGACCATGTATTAGAAGTCAGAACGCCACAATTGTCACATAAAATTCCACCATCATCAAAATGAAAGGAAAATAATATAGCTATTAAAGTATACACTCAAACTCAAGTCTTCAAATAGCATGACTAGAATCCCCATTAGTAGTTTAAGAACATATTTCAAATATATTCCATCTTCACAGGTGTTGCAAACTGTAGGAAAAATCACTCTGGTGTATAACGCTAACAGGTTTTCCTTCACTGTTCTTGTGAGAGGTGTTCCGTAAGAGTTTGTCATTTGTTCTTGTGTCCTTTTTGGTTGGGTGCATTGTTTGCGGTGGTTCGTTGGCAAGTAATGGTTGTGGTGGTGGTTGGATTGACCATTAACGGCGGACGTAAGTTGTTGATTTGATTTATTTTTGCGTAATACTTACGGATTGGTAATCCGTAAATTATATAAAATTTATGGATTGATAATTCGTAAATTTTATATAACTTACAAATTGGTGATCCGTAAAAAACTTACAGATTGACAATCTGTGGTAATTCGTAAGAAGCTTACAGATTAGCAATCCATAAGCTTCATACGAATTACCAATCTGTATGAAGCTTACGGATTGCCAATTCGTAATTTTGTTTTAAATTTATTTGTTATTTTTATAAATTTATTTTATTATTTAATTAGAAAAAATTAGAATTGTTAATTAAAAAACTTTTAAATAGATATAGTTTGAATATTCATTTGAAAGTTGTAGTTTGTATAGTTTGAAAGTGATATTAATGTGAAAAGAATTTATACATATTTTTTTTTGTTTTTAATCTAATGTATTATATTAATAAATGCAGTAAAAAATGCGAAAATTATATGATAGTATAATTATGGTGTGGTTAGGGGTTTTTTGTTTGTCATTAAAATTTTTGAATGTTTTGTTAAGATGGACGAAGATCAGTGGATGTATGATAGTATAATGTCTGAAGAAGTTGATATGAATGACCAAAATGAAGATGAAGTTGGTGTGAATGAAGAACATGATTGTTCTAATGCGTTCAATATTTCTCAGGTATTAATATGATTTATTGTTATTAAAGTAATTAAATGAATGTCCTTTGAAGACTAAACTTGTGTGGATTGCATTGTAGGTGTTTGCTATCTGTGATGATGTTCTGCATTGGGCTCGATCTATTGTTTATGAAATTGGATTTGTGGTGATGATTATGAGGTCAAACACAAATAATGGTATTAGAGGAAGAACCTCATTTGTTTTAATTGGTTGTGAAAGGAGTGGTCAGTATAGGGCCAAGAAGAAAGATTTGGTAAAAACATGTACTAGCAATAGAAAATGTGAGTATCCCTTTAAGCTGCATGCAAAACCAGTCGTAGGAGACGAAGGATGGATGGTGAAGTTAATTTGTGGGAGTCACAATCATGAATTGGTGAAGTCAGTAGTTGGATATTCATATGCTAGTCGACTGACTAAGGATGAGAAGATCATTGTTGCTAATATGACAAAGTCAATGGTGAAACCAAAAAATATTCTTCTAACGTTGAAAGAGCACAATGTCTATAGTTGTACAACAATCAAGCAAATATACAATGTAAGAAATGCTTACCATTCTTCCATAAGAGGCATTAATACTGAAATACAACAACTAATGAAACTTCTTTAATAGGATCAATATATTCATTGACATAGATTGAAGGATGAAAATGTTGTACGTGACATATTTTGGAGTCATCCTGATGCAGTCAAATTAACCAATGCCTGTAATTTGGTATTTTTGATAGACAATACGTACAAAACAAATAGATACAAGCTTCCATTACTTGATATTGTTGGTGTGACACCAACAGAGATGACATTCTCTACTGCTTTTGCCTATTTGGAGGGAGAATGTCTGAATAATGTTGTTTGGGCTCTACAACGGTTTCAAGGTCTTTTCCTCAGATGTGATGCACTCCCTGGAGTTATTGTTACCAACAGAGATCTAACATTGATGAATGCAGTGAAAACTATATTCCCTGAGGCTACCAATTTGTTGTGTCAGTTTCACATTGATAAGAATGTGAAGACAAAGTGAAAAACCCTAGTTGGTCAAAAAAATGCACGGGATTATTGCATGAGGAGTTTGGTGGATTGTCCTTTTGAGCAACAGTTCGATGAGTGCCTTAAGAAGTTTGAAATTGCTTGCTCACCATGACCAATGTTTGTTGACTATGTCAACCAAACATGGCTGATTCCTCATAAAGAAAGATTTGTTAAAGTCTGGACGAATAAGGTGATGCACTTAGGAAACACAACAACTAACAGGTATGAAAATTCTAAATTTTTATTGTTGTTAGGGTTTACGATTGAATGGATTAAAAAATTGTGTTTCTTTACCTGGTTGTGTATTTCATATGCAGGGTTGAGTTTGCTCATTGGGCCTTAAAGAGACTACTACAAAATAGCCTTGAAGACCTATGTAGTGTTTGGGAAACCATGAACAACATGATCACACTACAACACACTGAAATTAAGGCATCTTTTGAGACAAGTACACATGTGGTTGAACATGTTTTTAAAGTTACCTTATACAAGAGACTACTTGGCATGATATCAAGGTATGCTTTAAATCGGATTTTTGTTGAGTTTGAGTGTGTACATTATCCTGCTTGTGTAATTGTTGTAAAAAATATGTTATGATATTTTCAATGTGTACGTTCTTATGTAACAAGTATTTCTAAGAGACCGTTGCCCGTTACTGCCACTAGCGTTGTTATGGTCTACACATTTTCATCATCATGCAATGCAGTGGCCCACACCATATATTAATAGAATGCAGCAATATACAAATTTGTCAAGGTTGAAAACAGACTTTGTCAATTTAGGTGAAGATTGAACATTTAGTTACTTATGCGGTTGTCCTGTAATATGATAATATACATGTGTTTCCTTCGACGTTGATATAATTATGTATTTCACTTAATTTTCAAAGGGTATATATTGGGAGTATGTCTTAGTGTGTTTATGACAAAGTCAATCCTCTAATCAGGGTTTTGTGTCATATAACTAAATAGGGTTACTATAGTATGTAGTGTCTAGTGTCACATCACTAATTAGGGTTTACCTAAACCTTTCCAAGCAGGAAAAGTTTTTACATCACTATTTAGGGTTTACTTATACCTTTGCAATTAGGGGGTAGGTTAAATCAGCATTTAGGGTTTAGTGTTACTTGACTAATTAGGTTGATGATTACTTTTAAATTTAGATACAATTTAAACAAAATTAATTAAAAAAACTTACCAAATAACATTAAATAATAAACATTGTTCAGTCATATTGCATACATAAATCATATAAATCCTAGAAAATCACAAAACTCTTCATGTGTCTTTCATACGTCACCTTCGTCTTGATCAAACGTAGACATTTCGTTGCTTACTGACACCTTTGCGATCCTCACGCATTTTTCGATGACAATGTATGCTTCTGTTCCTTTGGTCACTATGCTTTGGTTGAGCAGCCTTTCCAACCTTTCAACTATTGCTTGGCAAGCCTCCTAGAACATTATAAAAAAAAGAATTTTTTTTAGGGTTAATGCATGTTCAAATAAATTAAGGAACAATCACAATTGAAAATATATTTTATCACTGCATGTCGAGGCTACTCTACATCAGCATGTGCATCTTCGGGTGCTTCATCCATAGCCGTTGCCTCCACCAAGTGCTAAGCAACATCTGGTTCAACAAATGTGTCATGGTGCTGAACGGGCGGATGTCTAGGAGGATCCCCAGGCTGTGCTTGACTCATGAATGGATGAGATATCATATAGAACCACTCCATGTAGTATGGTGAACACTGTCCAAGCGCTACACATATCTGACCCACAAGTGCAATGTATTTAGAAAAATGAATCCATCTATCATCGATGTCTTTTATACATAGAGAAGCAACAACAGGGTGTGGGGGAATGGTTTGTAGATACCCAAACTGTCGTACAACCCTCTCCGATCGGTGTATGATAATAGATGGACCTCATCTGATATGTCTAAAAAAATAAAGAGATAACCTCAAACTCTCTGAATGCATGGTAGTCACCATACGAAATCCAGCACAGAGCATCAGACGTCAATCTATCCAAATGCTTATGATACATGGATACTCGTAATGCCTTCCCAGACTTCCAACGGCAGACACATGGTTTCCTCTCATCATAATCCTTAGTAGCACTAGCAGAACTAACAAAAGAAAAGTGCTCGTAGATCCAACACTGCACATATTATAAAAACAAATAAATTCAACACAATTCTCAATATAAAGTAAACAACTAAAAATAATTCTTTTTTCTAATTACCTGTAAAAGTGTGATATATCCTACAAGTTGCCTGGTCGTGCTCTTTGACGCATCATTCAAATTCTCATACATATGCGCTAGTGCAGCAGCTCCCCATTTGTAGCTTTCACTCCATGTCAGGTCACAAAATGCATCCAAGAATACCACATGAACGTGTGTGGCACTCTTGTTAGCAAAGAGTGTGCAACCAAGCAGATGCAAAAAATATGCTCGAGCTGCTACAGTCCACTATCCTGCGTCACATTTGTTCCGATATACGCCTCACAGCCACAATAGTTGGTATGCCCCATGGCATTGTATTGTCTTAGCTCTTTCCTCTTTAGAACTCACTTCAAGCAATTCGACTAAGAGGAAGACGACATCGTCCACATGAAGAGGCTCAAATCTATGGAACGCCCCTATAAGGGACAGATGCAACAACGATGCCACATCATCCAAGGTGCTAGTCACCTCTCCTACCAACAAATAGAAACTACTAGTTTCCTTATGTCATCGCTTCATAAAAGCAGACATAAGTCCCCGATCACCAATTGATAACTGCTAAATAATTGTATTTTGATAATAGAAAATAAGGCAAAATTGTCTTTAAAAATAATTATTTAGCAGTTATTTGTGCTTAAATATTAAATAATATAATGTGTGGGGGATTACTAAATGGGAAGAGTACAACTTAGTCCCCTCGACTCAAATACTTTTCAAAATTAAGCACACTGATGTCCCACTTTCCTACTATACTGGAATTCTTGGTATGTATTCAACAATTTCAATTTATATTATTTCTTAGCTAAGCCTGTTCTTGATGTCAATATGATGTGCAAGTCTCAACTTAAGAAGTTTTTATGTGTTAAATGGCTCCTTTCTTTGTCTATATCATTAAGATAATGGTTTAACCATCATTGGAGTGACTTACTTTTTTGGTGCATGGAAGTTTAGATTAATGGTAGGCACACCCTTTTGCAAGCCCAGACCACTAACCTCAGCGAAGATTTATAGTGGAATTTACATATCGCCTAATTTGAGAATTAAACTTAAGTCACAGATAGTGTGAGCGGACAACTCGACCAGATTTGTCAATCCATGTTGGCACAGAAGAGACTTATTTGATTCTTTATTCATTAAAATATCTGCTTAACCATCTTTGGATTGGAAATCAAAATTAAATGACTTTTTGTATTCATTTGGACCGATAGCTTACTAGTCCTTTAATATCTTTTACATTTATGTCTCTGATAAACTCCTCTGTTTATAGTACTTCTGTACTATAGTATGTTTAGGTTTTTGTACCATACATTCTGTTTCTTCACAAAAATTCCTATGGATGTTAGGCTCATAGTTTTCTCATTTTGGTGTGGCTTATGAATTATGATCCATGTTATTTTCTTCTTTGAGCACAGGTATGGCTGGTATGACTGCTTATGCCGGTTTCTTTGAAGTAGGTTCTCCCAAGAAAGGAGAAAATGTTTTCATTTCAGCTGCCGCTGGAGCAGTTGGCCAACTAGTTGGGCAATTTGCTAAATTGACTGGTTGTTATGTTGTTGGAAGTGCTGGTAGTAAAGAGAAGGTATTTCTCTAATTATTATTGTCATAGGTGTCTGCATAAATGATAAATTAGCATAACATGCTTTGTACTGTTGTTATGTATTCTGCTATTTAAAGCAGTCCTATTTTGAATTAGAGTATTTAAAATAACAACAATCAAAGTTTTTTCCTCTAGGAGGGGTTGAATTAGGCAAAGTATATTAGAGAAATACTCTTTCCAAGTCCCTTGACAATGCAAACTTTGAGATATGCTGCATAGTTTTAGGATTTTTCAAGAATGCATTTGTAGGTATAATGAAAGTACATGTTTTTCTTTTGAAAAAGGAGCATATTATTATGTATGACATATATAAAAAGTTACACTCTAATGCTTTATTAAAACTCAGAAATGTGTATTACTTTGTAGATCTATGTTCATGTTTATATGCAAAGCACTCCTCTAACTATCCAATTCCAGCCCTTCCCATATCACCAATAAAACAATAAATTTATGAAGAGAGGTGGAACTGAGACTAGCAATAGTACTTGCACTTCTCATTAATTTTGGAATAGGAACATGTTTTTTTTAGAAAAGGGTATGACTGACAAAGCCAGAAATCCTTTCAGTTTAGATTTGGAGACCAGCAAAAAGCTATTTAGGGTGTGTTTGAACTATTTTCAAAAGCTGTTTTTAGTTTTTGGAATCATGAATAAATCTTTGTAAAACCAGCACAACCCAGGCCTCAACACATGCAGTACTACTCCAGATGGCTCACATCATTGAGCCTGATCACAAAACAAAAGAAAAGAATGAGAGAACATCTCGCATCTGTTTCTGTTTTTTGGTTTTTAAAATATTGTATTGGAAACAATTTTAAAAACTTCATAGATATTTTATGAAATATTGATTTGTTGAGTAGTGTGGAAATGTTTTAGAAAATAATTTTTAAAACCGAAGAGTGAGAAGGAAATCAAACAGACTCTCAGTCTTTCTTTCACTTAAATGTAAATCTTCTGCAACAAGGTGGATCTCTTGAAGAATAAATTTGGATTTGATGAAGCCTTCAACTACAAAGAAGAACTAGACGTCAATGCTACTTTGAAAGGGTCAGTATTTAACAGATTATGGTAGGGAAATTTTAATTTGCATTGTTTATTGCCTTTAGAAGTTTAGTTATTACACCTCGTATATAACATGATGCACACGACTGACACTGGATATCAATGTACAAATCAGGTACTTTCCAGAAGGCATTGACATTTACTTTGAGAATGTGGGGGGCAAGACACTAGATGCCGTGCTCTTAAACATGAGAGTCCATGGGCGCATACCTGTCTGTGGCATGATATCACAGTACAATCTTACTCAATTAGATGGTGTAACAAATTTGGCAAATCTCATATTTAAGCGGGTTAAAATGGAAGGTCTCCTTGTAAATGATTTCTATCATTTGTATCCTAAGTTCTTGGATTTTGTCCTGCCTCATATTAGAGAAGGGAAAGTTCTATATGTGGAAGACATAGCTGAGGGCCTTGAGAATGGCCCTGCAGCCTTGGTTGGTCTCTTTAGCGGCCGCAATGTTGGTAAACAAGTGCTTGTTGTTGCTCGGGAATGAATGCAAATGCTTTTGTTTGCTGTTTTTGTGTTGAATAATGAGTATGGCCCTAGCAATCATCTTACTCATTTTTGGTGTTTGTGTTAGTCTTGTGGGCAAATGTTAGTTGAAAATTGAAATGTAATTCCCTTTGGTAACATTTTATAATAAAGCCTTTTGTGTATGCAATACAGATACTTCTCAATTTCATGTCATGAAGATGATAATAGAAAATAATTTTTAAGAACAAATAACAACATTCACCCTTTTCCAGGTTTGGTAAACTGGCACTCAGAACACTCTACCCTCATCCCAAAAATTAACCCTAGTGAAATCTGTTATAATAAGCTAACAGAATACACTACTTTAACCTATAATTAACCCATACGTGTTGCAAGGAGTCAACTGTTGAAGGAAGAAAAGAGGCTTAAAATAAACTCAAATGGACTTAAAACAACATTACACAAATCTTATCTCTTAGACAACATGGCCAACCTTTAGAGGAAGTAAACAGAGGCATGATATTGGCACCCCTTGTGAGGCAGAATATCAAGCGCACAATTATCTCGTGGAAGTTTTTACTAGCATGAACTGTCCTGATACTATTCATTTTCATTATGGATTTCATTAATTGCTAGATATAATTGGGATAGTTGTTGTGACCCTTAATTTATGCTTTTCATTCTTGAATATTCATCTTGACTTTGTTTCTAAATGCATTCTTAATCAAAACTTCAAGCAGATCCGAATTAATGGCAACTATCCCCTTCTCCTAAAACTCTTGTTGCTATCTAACATTTTAATGCTAAATTAGTCATAAACTCAGATTTAGAAGGTTTTAAACAGTCAAAATATTTCAAAAATATTTCTAGTCCAAGCATGTATTTGCAAATGAAAAAGCAATATAGCATGTTGGATTCCTTTTAAAGATTTAGTTGAGACCAGTGGTATATAACTGTATAATTAATGCGTGAATCAAGTTGACCTTCCCTTGTGGCCTGTTTATTACCGTTCTAGTGTTCTGCTTATTAATAATAAGTTGGTATTTATTATTATTTAGTTCCTTAACAACCTTGGTAATTTCACTAGATACTTTCTCTTCCTCATATGAACAATTTGAATATTTAATGAAGGATTTCAAATGGAAACAATCAGTGGTCTTGAAATATACCGGTAATGTTTCTAGTCTTAATCCTTATAATATATTTAATTTTCTCATTTGTTTTTAGACTTCATCAAATATTTTTCAAAGAGAGTGATTCAAAATAAACAAAATATTAAACAAAGTAAAATGAAAAAAATGATATATTATAAGGACTAAAATAAAATAATATAAATAAATAAATTTTACAAAGATCATTTAAAAAATTATTTTTCTAGAGACAAACACCAAAAAAGTCATATATTATACGAAATAAAAACATATTTAAGTACTATTAATTATTATTATCATTTTTTTATAACTTGGGAGGTGTAGTTAATTCAAATCAAACCCAAATCTTATTTAATTAAAAAATCCAAGTATCAAACCACTATATATCTCGACACGAAGTCTCATTCCTGAGTAGGATGAGTAAACGGGCTCAGGTCCATGGACTGGCCTGCAGGGCCCGCAGTCCACGCGGGTTACGGACCAATTTTTTTTAAACGATCCATGGTTATGTCATATTTTTGGGTCCGCCCCACTTAACCCGCGGACTATGCGGATTTGGTCCGCGGGGTCCGCGGGTTGCCCACATCCCACATTAGGTTTGATTTGTGTGACCCTGACCCAATTATATTAGGTTTGATTTTCTCTTTTTCACTTTAAACTTCTTTTTTATATAATAGATAAAGAAATATATTAGATAAGATAAAGATTTAAAGATAAAATTAAAATATTTAAATTAAAAGATAAGATAAGAAAAATAAAAGATAACAAAAATAAAATATTAAGATAAAAAAGATTAATAACATGCTAAAAATCTTCCTTTTTGATATTTTCTCGATCTTTTATTCTTTTAATCTATCATTTCATATCTGCAAGCCATAAATAATAAAAATATCAATTCTTATCATTTAAGCTAAAAATAATTGTTAAATAAATATTTTTAAAGATATTTCAATGTATTTTTATTATAAAAAATAGCTCACATATTTAGCATCATTGTAGCAGGCTAAGAACATTTTTTCTCCTTATGGTTTTTGTTCACTATGCACTCATGTGCGCACATAAGTCATACGACTCTTTACCTTACAAGGAAAGCAAAACGTGACTCACACTCACGCAGTCACACGACACACCACTGCGGCACAGCCTCGGCCCACCACCGCGCCACCACGCAAAGTACATCTCTTCTCTCTCTAGAATTTGTCTATTTTTGTTGGGACTAATTCATTGTTGTTGTACTCTTAAATGTGGAGATGGAGAAGACTCAAATTACTTCAAATATGAAATTATTTGTTGTTGGAGATGTTTAAATTTCATATTTTAGATTTATTGCTTGAATTTTCTTTTGTTAAGACATTATTTATTTTATTGATGTAATTGACTAATTATTAAGATTTTATTTACATGAACTTAATTTGATTGTATTGTATCTTTATTAAAATTGAAATTCTTTTAAAACTAGCCCCGCAGACCGGCCCATTTAACCCTCGGGGTCTGTGGGGCGGGAACGGACCAATTTATTTGGTCTGAGTAAGAAGCGTGGCGGACTGGTTGCTAATGCGGACTTATGCGGGCAGACTTTACGCGGGACGGGCCGGCCCGCTTACCCACCCCTATTCCTGAGTGTTAGTGTTAGAAGCTTGGGAGACAAAAGTAGCCTAATTGGTATTGCGGAGAATGTTTGGTATCGCGGGTTTCCCCGGTGACTTGTTAGCTGGAAACAAGAATATCGACCATCAAGTCTTACGTTCGAAGCTAACTCATGAAACTCACAGAAACACAACACAAGCTGTTGGAGTGAGATATGTTTGGTATCTTATCATGAATATAATGGGACGATTCTTCCTCAAGTTACAAGGTATTATTATTGTTATCGCTTCTCAAAAGTCTGCACCCTTGTGCAGTTAGTTATATATTCATCATATGCCTTTATCTTTGTTATGTTTTTTATTTGTTATTTAGTATGTAGTACAAAATATCACATTTTTTTTGCTGGGAAGATTTCATGCAGTTTGGTTTAAACTGCAGATCAGTGCTTATTGATCACTTTCCTGTTTCATGCCTTTATCTTTTTGTTACCTTCTATGTTGTTTTGTTTCGTCACCTGATTTTCTGTTCCTCCACTCCTTTCATTTCTTCACTTCTTGATCAGATCAAGAATCTCTACCGTTGAAATATTAATGGCAAAGATCTGTACCCTTAAAAATATTCTTTTTTTCCCCATTGAAATAAAGCATCATTTTTTTTATTTTAAAAACTTATTTGGATTATAGCTGCATGAGCTACATATCAATTTTAAGCTCTAGAGGATCAAATTCCATGTAGGACATATGGTGATGACTATGATAGTAATAATCAATGTCATAAAACATATAAATTATAATAGACAAAGATAGAGAGAGAAAGTGTGTCAATTTGGGTTGTACAATCATATATAAATGGTTGAGATTAAAAGTTATTTAATAATCACATGATCACTTAAAAAAGTCGTTGCATTTTGTTTTTGTTAATCTTGACCACTAAAATAAGATTCAATGGTCTATATTTATAATTGTGATTTCTCATTAGTGTTCTCAATTTATAGCTCCCCATATATAATGATTGAGTGAAGTAAATTAGGGACCTAGCTACTCTGTCTTAAGTGTTTTTGTTGCTTTTGCTTCTGGTTTTCTTCCACTCCTGTACCAAAAATAGAAGTAAATTAGAGATTCATGTTGTAATTTATGCTTTAAGTAGATTATGGATTAAATTTAAATGTACAAACAATAATAATAAGAGATTTTCAATTTATATGTTTGACTTCTAGTGGAGATTGAGTTTTGAGTTTGCTTTTAAATTGGGAAGTTGCATAAATCCCTTTATAGGGTTTCTTAGTTTATTGAATCGTGTAAAATTTTAAGGGTTTCCTAGATTAACAGTTATAGGAAATCAACAAAATCTTGAAACCTATGATTCTCACAAATAATAAATAAATCATGTGTGTCTTTTTCCATAGTGAGACTTCTCTATAGTATACTTTGATTTCTTGGAAGAGGAGAAAAATAAGATTTCACTCCCTTACTATTCTTTCTGTCTCTTTACGTTTGTTTGTAATGGTCAGAAATTATAGAGAACATTTTTCTGTCAAGAAGGAAACCTCGTTTCACGTTAGTGGGTATTAACTCCTTTTATAATTACTACTCCCATCAAGTAACAGATATCTCTAGAAAATTTTCCTATTTAACCCAATTACAATTTAGTCCTTAACTATTAATTATTTATTTATTAATCCCTACATAAGTCATATGCCTCTTATATGATACATTAATTATAACAATTCACTTTTATCATGAGCAAACAATAGGCGATTTATTTTACAAAATTGGACAACGTAAAAAATTGACACTTGTCCAATTGAAGGCCATTTTTGTTAATCCACGCTTTTTTTTCTAGCTTTTTGAATTTCAAAATCCTCTCTCCCCTGCACCATCTCGGCAAATTTTTGAACATATATGCACAATTTTGCCCTCATTTTGAATTTTGAAAATATTCTCCACTCATTTCACACAAACATCATTGTCGCACTAGCATCGTCGCACTGCATCATCTTCGACTAGAACCATCTTCTCCACCCTTCATCCACCATGACCAAACTTCGACCACCACCAAACAACATTGTTGCACCACCATCGTCGTGCCACACTAACAGATATTTCAATGTGACAAATCAAGTTTGAAATATTTGCCTTCTGTTGCTTCTTTCTTCTCATTAGTTATGGACTTTTTATTTGACATACGTTCCAAATTTTTGTTGATGTTTTTTAGACTTGCTTTTGCTTCTTATATCATAAAACAAATTCTACTTAAAATTGTTGAAATCTGTTTTACTTATGAGGTGTTTAACAAAATGCCTCACCCAAATTCCATTATGATTTCTAGCAAGTCTTAGGTTACAAAAGCAACAATGACCATTAATTGACAAACCAAAAAAATTGCAAGCTCTCGTACACCATCTCAGTATATGGATATTGTTGAACACCATTGATGAAATGTTAAAGAAATGTTGAAATCTGTTTTGCTTATGAGGAGTTTGACAAAATGCCTCACCCAAATTCCATCATGATTTCTAGCATAATCAAGTCATGATGGTTTTAGTGTGAAATTTCCTTTTTATGAAGGATGCAACAAATGTTGCTATTGTCACTAATTATGAGTTTCTATTTATGTGGGTTAGGTGTCAAGGAATCAAGGTTAGAGCAATTGGATGAAATTCAAGTGAAAGCTATCAATACTTCTAATGGGAAGAATTTGACTAAATGTCCAACCTTAATCTTTGAATTCATAGGTGTTGCTTTTGGTAAAATAATACATCTCTTTGAAAGTCTTGGGTTAGTTCCTTAGCAAGTCTTGGGATACTTCATATATACATATAACATTAGGTAGCTTATGAAAGATTTTTCTTTTCTAGATATGACTATGAGGTAGGTACGCATTGTTGTAATTGAAGTTCAATTTTGTAACGTATTATGGGCATAGTTGTTTTAAATTGTGTGATTTTTTGGTTTTGTTTAATTATTGTTGTTATTATTATTATTATATAGGTTATAGCTGAAGGTCCTTTAATTCAATCGTGAAACTTTGTTGTGATGATGAGATTTCTAGTCTCTGTGAGTTTTATGCTTCACATGATACAATTGTATCATCATATGAGTTTTGAAAAGTTTTTACCTTTTTTCTTTGTGTGGCAGCATTTTGTGTTTGTATTTTGTTCTTGAAAAATATTCCATACATGCTCTTCATTTATTTTGTTCAATATATATTTTTGCATGTGTGTCTGTTTGGTATGAAGATTAAATTTGATTGAGCTTATGTAGTGTTTGTCTAAGTTGGGTGTTCCTGGCTTTCACTTTCTTGATATTTTAAAAATTAGTACCAAGTTTCTCCCATTTCTCTTTTCGCTTTATCTTTCTCTTCCCATTTCTTTTCTGAATCCGTTTTTGTATTTGGTAGTAAAGGAAGATGAGAAAACACGATTTATTGAGCGAAATGTTGGTATCAATTTAAAGTCCGACAGCTTAAGAGTTCTCTACTTTTGGTAAGTCTTCCCATTTCTCTTTCCAACTATTTGGTAGTACATAATAAATTTATATATAAAGATGGATATCCTATTCTCTATTTACACAGTTCATTCCTCTTCTCTCCCTTATTCCTTTTTTTTCATCTATTTTTTTCTTTTAATGTTTCATTCATATGATTTTATTAGTTTTTGTTGTTCCATTGATTTTGGTGTGGCTTTATTCATGGGTTATGGAGAAATAACTAAATATTTATTTGATTTTATTTTGTACTACTTTGCGGGTTGAAAGCTATGTGTTTGGTTAAATGCCCAAATGTACTTTAAGATTTTCTTTGGCTATGCAAAAAAGATTTCTACTCATTTGTTCTTTTAGTGTTTTATCTGGATAATGTTATACGAGTCTTTGTATATTTTGTTTGAATGATATTATGCTTTTTTATTCGTTTTGGACTGATTTATGAGTTGCAAGTTATGTGTTTGATCAAATACCTAAATGAACTTTGAAATTTTCATTGGCAAGCTTTATTGGATGCTTTTTTAAATATTGATGTTACATTCAGTGCATATTCACTATCACACTACATTTAGAATATAGTTTAACTATTTTTAGTGGACAAGTTTAGAATGATGTATGATTTTTGGACTCTATTATATGCGTTTTTATTTCTCAATTATTTTGTTTTCTTTTCTTTGAAGCTTAGGTATTATAGAAGTTGTAGATGTTTGGAATAAATTTTTTGACAGCCCCACGACAGAAAACTGCAAAGCAAGTTATGAAGGTAGAGCAATTAGAGAAACTAGCAAAACTGGAAGATTGGTGTAAGCAATTTCTTATTATTACTTTCTTGATAAGGGTATGCATTTTGCCGATGTTTTTAAGTACATATCTTTTTTTATACTGAAGAAAAAATTAAAATGGTAAATTAGTAATTTCTTTATATTTGTAAGTGTGGTTCAAAGACCATGTCAGCATTAAGAACAAACATGAGCTTTAGCTTCATTTGAAAAGTTACATTAAAAGCTACCCAAACTAGAGGAATAACTAACATTTCAAAGTGGCAATATACTCAAAATATTGGATGGATACTTGCAACCAGTTATCTAGCCTTCACAGCTAACATGGTAATTTTCTTGATTTGTTTTTACATGGATGTTTATCAATGTTTGTTTTTGTGGATTGATGGGATAACATCATTATCCTAGGTGATGTTATTATTGTAATTTTTCAGATTGAAATATGAGATTTATTTATTAGAGGTCTCTCAATAGGTGACTTCATTGTTCTTCAATATTAGAAGATAATGTTAGTTGTCTTTTGGGGAATTATTTGGAAATAATTGAGTGGTTGAGATTAAGGATTTACAATATGGTATAAGGAGAAAACTTGGTGTTTGTTTTTCCCTCCCGTACTGTAGAATATTTTAAAGAAACATGATCGATTTGTAGCATTTTGCAAATTAAGTATTATATTCCTGTATGCAGATCTTCATGATGAACCTTTCGACTACCTTTACCTGTGAGTTCTTCAAGGGTGCAGTGAACAAAGTTATGCCATAAGGATCATTCTCTGTTAAATTTAAAGAAATAAAATTTTACATATTGATCTTAATAATGTTCATTTTGGGACTTAAATATATGGACTACTTTTTTTTGGAAATGAGACTGAAGCAAGAACATTTTCTAAAGCTCAAGGCTGGGAGGTAATCATTAATTAGTAGGTCTGAAGGCTTGTCGTTTTTGTTTAAGTTTTAATTTTTCATGTATTTGGACTTTTTTCCTATTGTCCTATTGAGTAGACTGATAATGTTGAGGAAATAGCTTTGAAGATTTCTCACTTGCCAAAAGCATCATAAAAACATAAAAGGATTTACTGTTATCACCCAAGGTGCAGATCCTGTTTATGGTTCTGAGGATGGGAAAATGAAATTGTACCCTGTTTTACTATTACCTAAAGACAAATTAGTTGATACAAATGGAGCAGGTACAAACCTATTGCTTTTAGTATTTAAATGTTAAAGTTATATGTGTAGTTAAGTTTATGGGCAATTGGTGTGCTCATAAAATGCTTTGAAT
Source organism: Glycine max (assembly GCF_000004515.6). NCBI lineage: Eukaryota > Viridiplantae > Streptophyta > Magnoliopsida > Fabales > Fabaceae > Glycine > Glycine max. The sequence continues at coordinate 14,399,451 of NC_038243.2, forward strand.
AGTAAATCATAGTCATGCAACCAATACATAGATATTGCATCTTGATGGTAGTGGCAAGCTAGATTCTGATTTTGTCTATTCTAAATGTTAGTGGAAACTTAAAAAATTGATAATGTTATGTACTTATATTCTTTTGTTTTTGCATGAGATGCTTATATGGGAGGATTTCTTTCACAATTGGTTAAGTAGAAACCCATTGAAGAATGCGTGAGAGTTGGGTGTTAAGCAACCAATGTTATCATCCAAAGGTCGGGCTACAGATACCCAGAAAAACCTAATTTTCATTAAATGATTCATCCTTTTTTGTTAATGTTAGGAATTATTATTATTATTATTGAGAAAGATTTTAATAGACACACTTAAACTATATGTAAGTCTTTTAACAAAATGATTCAACATGTTCTATAACGATTAAATATCAAGTTTACTCATATATAATATCATGGGTAAAATGTAATTTCTTTTTGTCATTTTTTTCTTCGACGAGGGATTTGTTGTTGCTAGTACAACGACTTGAACTACTTCTTTAGCTTTTGGTAGGAATACATGTAGAACTTGGTGTAGCTCCATTGGAGCTTGTAGGCCTTGGATCTTCTTCATCAATGGAGTCCTTTGCTTCATTAATTTTAATGGCAACGGAATGGAGAAGGAGAAAGATGAATGTCACTTCAAGTAGAAGATGAGTCAAGAAGAAGCTCACCACCATAGGAAACCATGGATAAGAGCTTGAAGGTAGAAGAAGATGAATGAAGGAAGAGGAAGAGAAGAGCATAAAAAGAAGATGAATGTCACTATCTTTTTCCAAAATAGCCCAAGCTCCCATTGTTTCTAATACCAGTCGCCAGCTCTTGAATCATATCAACATGTCAGTTGGTGACCTGATTTTTAATCACAATATACACCAATGTTGATATCACTTTGTTACGACTTACTTGAAGAAGCTAAGGCAATTGTAGGCTCAAAATTCCACATATTCTATCAATTTTCAAGCTTTTGAAGGTAAACAACAAGATAATTTGGTCGAACAAGAACACTTTAACAAAAGAGTTACAAATATAACAACTAATCTTGAGTGTATCAAGAGAAAACTAGTCGAACTGACCCCTAAAATCACTCTTTTGAATTCAAAGCTCAAAGGTAGTTTGAATCAATGTATTTAGCTTTACTCCTTAGCTAATTACCTTGATCCCAACATCATCCATCTACTCCATCAACAAGAAGGTTTGGAAAAAGACCATAATGCAAGAAAAATAGGCAGCAAAAGTTCAATCAAGCCAAACAAGCTTTATTCGCACTCGTTTCTACTCCTTCTACTTCAGTTGTCTCATCTTCAATTATTCCTCCAACAGGAATTATGGATTGCATTGTGGAAGTTGTTGTTGAAGTATCTATTGCTCATGTTGTTGTTGTTGCTCATAATGTTTTTTCGCTACCACTGGTGGTGGTGCTAGGCTTGTTGATCCACATGAGGATGATATTAATCGTATTGGTACTTCTTCAACTAAGCCAACTAATAGGCAATTGATTTGGTTGCCAATCCTTAAAGTTTTTTTTTACCCATAATTAAACATACGTTTCAAATAAGTTTGATTATAGGCAACTTTTAGATTAGCTAAGTGACCAACTGGTGGTCACTATTGACAATTTGACCTTTGTTTATGTTCTTCTTCCCATATTTAAGGATGAAAACATTTTAAATACTTGGCATTTATTTTTGTGTCTAAATCTTTTCTGATGTAATCCTACCCCGCAAGGGCATTGGATAGAAGACTCCAAGTAGATTGGATTAGAGATGCAAGAGAAGACCCTAAGGTTCTCATGAGCCTTAGGGGCTTTGGGCAGATTTTGGGCTCATGGGCTAAGTATGAGCCCACTTATCTTAGTACATATTAGATTGATGTTTCATTATTTTTGGGCCTTGTATTTAGGGCTTCATAATGTAGGTAAGGTACCCTAGAAATGTAGGATTTCTCAGCCCTTGTATTTTAGGGCACCTAGACTAGTTTTTGTATTAGGGGTAGTTTTGTAATTTCACATGCATTAAGTGAATATTTGATGTGTGTGTTGGAAAATAAATTTAATTGAATTGGGAGAAGCCCAATCCAATTAAATTTTAGAGCGGGAGGTGAGCATTTGCTTGCTACACCCCATTGCCACATCATATAGTCACACTTTGTGCATGTGCTTCATGCTTTACATGCCTCATGCCACCTAAGCATACTTAGTGGAGAATCTTGGACTTGATCTTGAATTAGTGGACTGAATCATAGCTAAAATTCACTAATCATAATTAGTGAAATTTTGGCTCCAAAGTTTGGCTCCACAAATTCAATTTCAAATTCAAGTGAAATTTGAATAGAAATTTAAATGTTCCTCCAATTTTGTGTGGCACTTAGGCTATAAATAGAGGCCTTGTGTGTGCATTTTTTTCAACTTTGATAATTTGAAAATTAAACTTCAGATTTCAAAACTCTTTTAGAGTACAAAATTTCGTGCTCTTCTCCTCCTCTCCCTTCATTCATCTCCTTCTTCTTCCAAGCTCTTATCCATGGCCTCTTACGGTGGTAAGCTTCTTCTAGACTCATCTTCTCCTTGAAGTGGCGTCTCATCTCTCCCTTCCTTCTCCATTCCACTGCCATTCATCTTCCAAGAAGCAAAGGAATCTATTGATGAAGAAGATCCTAGGCCTACAAGCTCCAATGGAGCTTACATCACTTTCCCTCTGGATTGACTAGTTGATAACCTCCACTGGGTAATATGTGAACAACTATCAATGGTCTTTCCTAATTTGGAGACCATATTCTAGATTATAAATCTTTTTTTCCCAAAGGAAAAATCAACTTCCAAACCATGTCACCTTTGCTTGAAAGTTTTAGCTTGACATGCTTATTATGTGTTCTTTCAACTTCTTTTGTTGAGTTGAATTAGGTTAATTGTCATTAGTTGATCTTCATTTAACTCGTCTAATTCATCAAGCATGATTTGTTGATATCTATCCAAACTCAACATATTTTGCTTAGCTACTCTCAAAGATTGTATGTTGATCTTTAGAGGCAAAATTCCTTCGTGCCCATAGGTCAGCCAAAATGGAATACAACCAATTGCTTGGGTGGGTGTATTTTGACAAGCCATAATGCTTCTTGTAGTGTTTCATGCCATCTTTTTAAATGATCTTCTAAATTTTTCTTGATGATGTCAATCAAGATCTTATTAGTAGCTTTGACATGTTCGTTTGCTTATGCATAGTAAGGTGTTGAATGTATGAGTTTGATACCAAATTGTTGTATGAATGAACTCACTACCTCCATTAAGCATAGTTCCTTGGTCAGTCATGATTAACTCAGGTATGCCAAACCTATAGACAATGTTGTGTCTAATAAATCTAATCATGAGTTCTTGAGTCACATTAATCAATGGTTCAGCCTCCACCCATTTTGTAAAATAATTAGTGGCCACCAAAATAAAATTATGTCTTTTGGATGAAGTAGGATAAATGTTGTCGATGACATCCATGGCCATCCCCTAAATGGCCAAGTTTTGATCACTACATGCATTTCTAGTTAGAATCTTTTGTAAAGGTCCAAATCTTTGGCATCTCCACATCCTTTAGCATAACGATAGCAATCGGCGGTAATTGTTGGCCAATAGTATGCATGCCTAATTATCAACCACTTCATCATGGGTCCACACCTATGTGCTCCACTCAAGCCCTCGTGTATTTCACCCATAAGCCGCATCGATTTGGCTTGATTAACACATTTCAACAACAACCCATTGAAGCTTTATTCATACAATTTGTCTGCTATCATTGTATATTTTGGTACTTTCTACTTCATCTTGAATTCAACTTTATTGGATGGATTCAGTAAATAATCCATCATTTCTTGTTACCATGGATCTACTAATTCAATCTTCATTATGCAATATTCTTCTATGGATGATTCCCAAGCTTCACCTTTTAGCTTTCTATATCCAAAAGCATATTGGGCTAGTTTATTAGCTTCACCATTATCACCTTTATATATGTGTTCTATTGTTACATCGGTAAAACATTTAAGTAATTACCTAGCCGAATTATAAAATTCTACTAAAGTAATGGTGTTGCAAAATATGTTGCATCACTAATTGAGAATCTCCATAAATTTGTGTGCATTTTACTTTCTTTTGGAATAATATTGCAAACCCCATATCAACGCCTTGTATTCTTCATGATTATTCGAACACTCCATATCAATTGACCTTGAGTACCTTGATACCCTTCTTGTTGGGCTGATTATAGTTGTGCCAATTCCTACACTCTCATGTGTTCATGAACCATCAAAGCTTAAAATCCAAGGTTGTAGGCCAACATAATTGTTGGCTACCTCGAATACGTCATCTACTTGTACGTAGATGTTGGGTAATGAAATCGGCTAAGACTTTCCCTTTCATAGTTAGCAATGGTACATATGTCAAAGCAAAAGCATTTAATTTAATTGCCCATTTCATCAAACGCCCTTGCAAAACTGGTCTATTTAACAAATGTTTAACAATATCAAATTTGCATATAACTAGGACTTCATTGCGTAACAAATAATACTCTAGTTTTGTACAAGCATGGAATAATGGCAAACACAATTTCTCCACATGAGTATATTTACATTCAAAATTGTGTAATAATAGGCTAAGATAATAAATTGCTCTTTCAATTCCATCTTCTGCATCTTGTGCCAAAAGGCATCCAATAGATTCATTTGCACCTGATATATACAACTTCAAAGGTTTTCATGGTATTGGCAACACTAAAACTAGTGGGTCGGCTAACATTTGCTTAATTTGTTAAAATGCTTGTCATTTTTCTTCTCCCTAGATGAACTCTTTTTGATCCTTTACCTTTAGTAAAGGTAAAAAGGCCTTTTATCTTGCTAATTGAATTAGTGTCAGACCCTAATTTCGTCTGGGGACTATCATTCACTGATGTTTGGATTCTCGCTAGTCGAATTGTGTTGTTCAACACCAGTTACCGCACAAGACGAAAGATCATTCAATGTTTTGATAAAAAAATGTGAAAGGTACAAAAAATGAGGGGCAAAAGGTTTCCTGGACCCTAGCTTGCCCAGGCTAGCCTCTGGCTCACCTGGGCCCTCAAATAACTTCAGGTTGAAGGAACCAGCTCGCCTGGGTGAGCTAGTTACTTCAGGAGTAAGTCTTAGCTTGCCTGGGCGAGCTCCAGCTTGCTTGGGTAAGCTGCCATGGTCCCAAGTGCCCTTTTTTCTATAAATAGGCATGAAGGGGAGCTAAGGAAAAAGTTCCAGCATTGAGGAGTGAAGGAAATTGAGAGAAATAAGTGAGAAGAAGAGGAAACGAAGCCAAGGCACTGCCAAATCGCGACTGCGATCAATCTCTACATTGTTCTTTGTTCGGTGTTCCTCATGCGACCATCGGTTAGTTTTATTTTTTTTTAAGATTTGAATGTGATCTATGCACCCTTAGGGGTCCCCCTTTGTTGTTTTGTGCATATTCATCTCCTCCTTGTATCATCGGTAATATCTTTTCTTTTGTAAAGTTTAATCTTAACCGATCATTAGCGCCATTAAGTTGTCTTTTAAAGTCATTGAAAGTTAATGAAACCGATGCATAACTGATTTTCTCTCCATCAAATTCACTTGAAATCGTTCAAGTTCCAATGCCTTAACAACCCTTTTTTGTTCTTATTAATTAAAAAAAGAATCTTTCAAAAGCATAAAAATAATTTGACACATAAGCTTTCTCACTTTAAAGAACTACGTATGTCTGAATTCCTCATCGCACCTGAGGATACGTAGGAGCAAGGGCAACACCCTTGTCGACCCCAAAAAATATAAAAAAATATAAAAAGGGGAAAATACACAATTTTGAAGTCATGTTTTGCACACTCGATCAAAGGCTGTCGTCCCTTGTGATGGGCGTGTGGGGTACTAATACCTTCCTCATGCGTAAACAACTCCCGAACTCTTATTTTCAAAATTCGCAAACTTTCTTTTTGGTTTTTCTAACATTTTCCTCGAATAAACGTTGGTGGTGACTCCCACGCGTTTTCCTTTTTGGAAGACGCACCTTTGGCATTTTGCCTTGCCTTCCCGCCGAATGGGTAGGTTACAACAATTGGCTATGAATTTTCGTAATCTTAACAATGCGGCTTTGTAACTCTTTCTTATTCAAAGGTGCCCTGACCTCCAATACTTCTTTTGCCTTATTTTTAACAACTTCAGTTCCCTTTTGATGTACTAAGAAACTTAAGAAATTTCCAGCCGACACGCTAAATGCACACTTAGTCGGATTCATTTTTAGCCCATGAAACCTCATTTTTTTTGTAAAGCTTACTCTAAATCAGTCAAATGTTGATCTATACCAGCTAACTTGACTACCACATCATCAACATATACTTTGATGTTTTGCCCAATGGCATCATGAAAAATGAGATTCATAGCCCTCTAATAAGTGGCACCAACCATTTTTTAGTCTAAACGACATCCATAACCATTCATATATCCCAAGAGCTCTGAGACAACAGAATATCATTTTTTGCATATCTACAACAGCCATAAAAATCTTATTCTAACCAAAATGACCATTAATAAAGGTAAGAACACCATATTTGGTTGTTGCGTCAACTAACATGCTAGCTATGGGTATAACATACTCATCTTTAGGCGTTGTTAGTGTAGAAGCAAAGTTTCATGGTGAATCAAAGGTGATTCAAAGGTGTTTTGATGATAACAAAAGATGATGACAAAGGTGATGACAAAAAGCTCAAAGATCAATCAAAGAGCAACTCAAGTAAATCAAAGATCAATCAAGAACAATTCAAGAGTTCAAGATAAGAATCAAGAAGAATTCAAGACTCAAGAAGAAAGTCTAGAGACAAGAATCAAGATTCAAGGTTCAAGATCTCAAGAATCAAGATCAAGATTCAAGACTCAAGATTCAAGAATGAAGAGAAGACTCAATCAAGATAAGTATTAAAAAGTTTTTCAAAACTTTGAATAGCACATGAGTTTTTGACAAAACCTTTTACCAAAGAGTTTTTACTCTCTGGTAATCGATTACCAGATTGTTGTAATCGATTACTTGTAGCAAAATTGTTTTGAAAAAGTTTTCAAATTGAATTTACAACGTTCCAATTATTTTCAAAAAGTTGTAATCGATTACAATGTTTTGGTAATCGATTACCAGTGCCTTTGAACGTTGAAATTCAAATTCAAATGTGAAGAGTCACATCCTTTCACACAAAAGCTTTTTGTAACCGATTACACTAATTTGGTAATCGATTACCAGTGACTGTTTCTGAATAAATCAAAAGATGTAACTCTTCAAAAGGTTTTTGACTTTTTCAAATTGGTTTTACGTTTTTCTAAAAGTTATAACTCTTCTAAATGGTTGTCTTGACCAGACATGAAGAGTCTATAAAAGCAAGGCTTTGTTTTGCATTTCAAGCATCTTGAATACTTTTCCAATCATTTCATTACAATCCTTTACAAGCCTTGAATCTCTTTGAACTTCTTCTTCCTTTTGCTAAAAGCTTTCCAAAGTTTTCTGGTTTTTCCAAACCTTGAAAACTTGTGCTATTCATCTTTTTCATTTCCTTCTCCATTTGCCAAAAAGAATTTGCCAAGGACTAACCGCCTGAATTCTTTTTGTGTCTCTCTTCTCCCTTTTCAAAAAGAACAAAGGACTAACCGCCTGAATTCTTTTGTGTCTCCTTTCTCCCTTGTCAAAGAATTCAAAACGACACAGTCTGAGAATTCTTTTTATTCTTCCCTTTCCCTTATACAAAAGTATTCAAAGGACTAAACGCCTGAGAATTCTTTTGTATCCCCATTCACAAAGTATCAAAGGTTTAACCGCCTGAGATCTTTGTCTTAACACATTGGAGGGTACATCCTTTGTGGTACAAGTAGAGGGTACATCTACTTGGGTTTGACTGAGAACAAGAGAGGGTACATCTCTTGTGGATCAGTTCTAGTGGAGGGTACATCCCTTTTGGATCTTTGCTTGTAAAAGGATTTTTACAAGGTTGAAAGAAATCTCAAGGACCGCAGGTCACTTGGGGACTGGATGTAGGCACGGGTTGTTGCCGAACCAGTATAAAAACTCTTGTGTGTTTGTTTCCTTCTTCCCTACTCTTTTACTTTCCGCTGTGCATTTAATTTCCGCTTTTACTTTCTGTTAAGTTTCTCTTCTACTCCTCATTCTCTTAACAATTTAGTAAAAGCCTTAGAAGAGTAATTTTTTAATTAGTAAAGGTTTAGGAATAATTAATTCAACCCCCCCTTCTTAATTATTCTGAGGCCACTCGATCCAACAGTTAGATTTAAATCCTTGAAATCCGTACATACTCATACTTGCCCATTCTTTTTTATAACCAACACAATATTTGACAACCACTCAATATATCTAGTCGTTCTAATGAAGCCAACCCCTAACATCCTCTCAATTTCCCCTTTGATTTGAAGCAAAAGTTGTGGATTACACCGCCTTAGAGGCTGTCAATATGACTTAAATCCTTCTCTAATTGGTAGCCTATGTTCCACCACATCTTGAGGTGTTGCAACTATTCCATCCTTTTAGGAATCCTCAAAATTAAGTTAAGGATAAGGCAATCCAAGACTAACCACACTTATTTTTCTCATAAGAACCCACCATTTTTCATGTAGTCATATCTTACTTTTACCCAACTTATTCTTTTTAATCCAAATCCCATGGAAAGGTATTTTCCTTACTATGATTTGTTTCTAACTTAACATCCTTCTTGGCCTAAGTGATGTAATCCTACCCCACAAGGGCATTGGATAGAAGACTCCAAGTAGATTGGGCTAGAGATGCAAGAGAAGACCCTAGGGTTCTCATGAGCCTTAGGGTAGATTTTGAACCCATGGGCTAAGTATGAGCCCACTTATCTTTGTACATATTATATTAAAGTTTCATTATTTTTGGGCCTTGTATTTAGGGCTCCATAATGTCGGTAGGGTACCCTAGAAATGTAGGATTTTTCAGCCCTTGTATTTTAGGGCACCTAGACTAGTTTTTGTATTAGGGGTAGTTTTGCAATTTCACATCCATTAAGTGAATATTTGATGTGTGTGTTGGAAAATAAATTTAATTGAATTGGGAGAAGCCCAATGCAATTAAATTTTAGAGGGGGAGGTGAGCATTTTCTTGCTACACCCCATTGTCACATCATATAGTCACACTTTGTGCATGTCCTTCATGCTTTCATGACTCATGACACCTAAGCACACTTAGTGAATAATCTTGGACTTGATCTTGGATTAGTGGGCTGAACCATAACTAAAATTAAATAATCATAATTAGTGAAATTTTGGCTCCAAAATTTGGCTCCACAAATTCAATTTCAAATCCAAGGGAAATTTGAATAGAAATTCAAATTTCCCTCCAATTTTGTGTGACACTTAGGTTATAAATAAAGGTTATGTGTGTGCATTTTTTTGAACTTTGATCATTTGAGAATTAAACTTCAAAGTTCAGACTTCTTTAGAGGCACTAAATTTCGTGCTCTTCTCTTACTCTCCCTTCATTCATCTTCTTCTACCTTCAAGCTCTTATCCATAGCTTCCTATGGTGGTGAGCTTCTTCTAGACTCATATTCTACTTGAAGTGGCGTCTCCATTCATCTTTTTCCTTCTCCATTCCACTGCAATCAGACCTCAAGAAGCAAATGAATCCATTGATGAAGAAGATCCAAGGCCTATAAGCTCCACATGGAGCTACATCACTAAGGGTATAGATAAGATTTGTTTCTCAAAGGACATAAACTAAGTCTATTCATGTAAACATGTTCTGAAGTTTGAAACCCCCTAACATAGAGTATTTTTAGTAGAAATCCATCTAAGCTACTAGTTAAGTCATATAGCTACCTATGAGACACAACTCAATCTATTCAACATCAAATGTTTGGACTATCATACCTTATATAAGTTGTAGGTAAATCCCTAGATACCTTTCTAAGCCAAGAACATGTTGGTCACTTAAGAATCTCTTTGAGCTAAACTATCTAAGAGGTGAATTTGGGAAGCAATCATATCACATAGTGTTCTTCCCATTTTAAGCCCCAAAAACAGTTTTAGGATATTGAAAAACAAACTCATGAGTTTTGGTTTCACCCAAATTAGAGTTACGACTTGGAAACTACACATATATATCAAGTTCATGGTTTTTAACAAGTCTAGAAAATGATTGAGCTTCAAAACTCAAAACTCTTTAGGACTTGAAAATAGATTTAATATGAGCTAAATGTGACTTAATGGTTTTGGTTTAACTTAAAAACTCCTATTGGTTTCGAAATGGCATTGATCACAAATTTGCAAAAAAAACATGTTTCTAGAAAGCTGGTTGTTCTACCACATTCTTTGTATAAGGCTCAATCATTTGGGAGATCTTAAAATAGGATAAGAGCACATTAAAACAAGGTTGTGAGCTTTGGTTCCCCTTTGAAAATCTCAATAGTTTGGAAATTGCATCTGCTTCGAGTTTTTAGGTCAAAACAACTTAGAACATAGGTGGTTTTTCAAAGGCGAAACTAAAGTCCATAGACAAAAACTTCACAATTCTTCAAAATAGATTTTACACACCCAAAAATGGGATTGTAAGATTTGGTTTCACCCCAAGATTCATCTCAGATAAAATCTAAACCTTTTGGGTCTTTTCTATGATACCTAAAACGGGTAGGTTTGAACTCTCAACCTTTCATTTGATTTAAGTAGTATGACATGGTACTAAAACACCTGTTTAGACAACAAATTAAGGTTATTGGTATTCTATTCTAATTCTAAGCTTACATGTGTTCTTACTTAAGTTAAATCTAGAGAGTTCGACTAAGCTTTTAGGTTATACCTTCCAAGTTTGTCTAGTTGATCACATGGGACTACTTATTGCTTTGTCTTGAATGGTAATCACATCCCCTAGCATCTAGGTGACTCTACATCATTATTGCATGTCTAACCATTACCTTCCATGAACCCTACACTACCAACACTTTTCCTACTACCCTTTCACTCTTTTCTCACCACAATAGTATTTCAAGCATAGCTTATGTATCTAACTTTCAACCACTTCGCCATTAAAATGGCTCTTATATTATCCCAAACCATTTCAAATCTACTATCTCTAAAATAGTCTCTTTTTGAACTCCACTACTAACATCCAAATCACACTCTTAAACCTTATGATTACTCACTTTTCACCTATAACATCCTTCAATTAACTATGAATTGTTTTATCCATTCATCCTATTCAATTTACTAACTCGTGATCTAACTACCACGATTCATTGCATTCACTTCCTCGCGCTTCCACTGCGTCACTCTGATTCAAGCCTTAATTTTCCAAGTAACTCCACACCACTTAGCCACTCCGTCACATGGACAACTGTTAACTCTGATTATGATTATACCTAAATCCAGAGTAAATACTTACTAGTCATACCACAAGCAAATAATCAAGCATACTATTTTTGCAAGTTAACTCACCACCTCAGAAGGTACTTTCTTGAGATTCCAATTGGCCTAAAACACCAATCCTTGATTACTAATAGTTAAGGCATGAACCTTATAACAATTCTAACTGCAATAGGTTATCTCAATCTAAGAAAACTCATAAAATCATCCATAAACACCATAAAAAGGTAATAACTAAGCTCTCAACATTCTTTCATATTACAAACATCAAGGTACCCTTCTCCTCTTCTTATCTCCATTCTCTTTGCTCAAACCTAGTCTATAGACTTAAACCCTTTGAATCTCCTTTCTAGCTCACTCATAGGTATAAACTCATGAACTCTGACTGACGAGGAAAAGAATAATTAATGCAATCCAACAAAGTTTCAAAAAGAATGACATTAGGAAGGAAAGTCATCTTAATGGAGTCCTGACTGTGTATCTCACAACTTTATCATGAATCCTTTCTTCCTTAGAAATATTCATTTTGCTTGAATGCAAGTATGATAAAAGAAGCATTTCATCCAACTAAACTAACGACTCACACCAGAATTTGAAACAACTCACCCATTCGGGCAAACAACTTACACAAAGATTAACGACAACTTTTCACATTCACAGTAACTGACAAAACATGTTAAATCAATTCATCTTCACAAAAGTGTAACAATAGGTAAAAGCCCATGGCATCACATGATTTAAAGAGGAACATCATACTTAAGATACTCATTCATACGGGAACCTTGAATCTTATAAGAACAAGTACACAATATTTTCAAGGATAATGGCCAACTCAAAAGTAGGCTACTTGGAACACGTATGGTTGACTCGGGTTCACACGACAAATAGTTATAGAAAGCACCTTACATTATGACATGAAGAGAAAGACAACACGAAATAGGTATCCACCCTTAACAATATCTAGCTGATCTCACACTACTATTGGCAATTCCAATGAAATACTAACACATCTTTAAGGTGTTAGTATATCTTTTGATGACATTGAATCACAAATCTGTACATATATTAACTAATCCCACATTGCTACCATAATAGCCAACACGAGAATATACCGTTGCAAACAACTTTTCACTTCATACTATTATCGATATCCAATCGATACTGAAACACACAACATACAAGTTTCCATTTCATATCTCCATCCTTCGATAGTAGAATCAATATAACCAATTCTTATCTCATATCATTGTTTCCCATAGATGATTTAAGAACACACAACAGACAATTTGCCAATAGCACTATCAATCAATAGCCAAAACTACACCACACACAACAGAAGCAATGACTAAGTCCATACCCTAATCTTAGTAGGACGAACTGCTCTGATACCACTAATGTAATACCCCAAAATATGAATTTACAAATACACTTCAAATACCTTTTATTCATCTTTATAAACAAGTGAATTCAAATCCTTTCCATAAACATCATATCAAAATACAAAAAGATAGGGTAAATTTTTCACAAAAATAAAACTTTTCACACGGGCTTCTCAAACGTTTTCTTTTAAATGAAAGCTATCAAATGGAAGAGAAATTATTCTATTTTCGAGATCGTGTACAACATACATATGTACAAAATGTTGTTTCATTTTAAGCCATAAGTCGGTATACATAATAAATAGTTAAACTTTAAGTATAGAACTATACACCTTAGAATAACATCATATGTATATATAAAGGTAAGAGATAATCCTCCATAGTCACAACACATAAGTAATTAAGTATCAAAGGTAAATAGTAAGTAAATAAGATGACTGAACACATAAAAGTTCCCAAAACTTAGGTGTACTCATATCAATATGCAAAAGTGGAAAAGTCTAAGTCTTAGAATAGTCATCTACCTAAGCCCTGCAAAATAACCTTTCCATTAAGAAGATATACGCCAAGCAAAAATGAATCTACTAACGAGAATCCTATGAAGAACTTTTAGAGGGATCCTTAAACACTAAAAGATGTTAACCCACCAAAAGAGATCCATCTCAATGCTCACCATTCGAACTTGAAAATGTTGGTTTAAGGGGTGAGTACTGTATTCCCTTAGAAGTCACAAATAAAGAGATAACACACACCAACCTACATAACCACTATGTGTGGATCACTAACAAATAGATCTCTCATGGTAACCTAGTTCATATGTCTATCACACATTTTATTTATCCTAGGCTGAGCGTGCCATTGAATTTCCCCTGTTTTAATGGTCTTACAAAGATTTCATAAATGACGATGGGAGTTCACATTTCATCCGATACAATTGGTCGCATTGGGGCCACAACTTATCAGCTGGACTTTCCTCCTACATCTAAAATACATAATGTTTTCCATGACTCTCAGTTGAAACTATGTAGGCACCCTACCACTAGTTCTATCCATCCTTTGCTTAAATCTCATGATTAGGTTTGTGCCAAAGGGGAGTCTTAAGCTATTTTAGATAGAAAATTTCTTGATTTTCACCCTTGAGGTCAATGGTGTTTTGAAGGGAAAGGTATTGTTACAAGAATTACTTACGATTATACCTTGTCATACATTTTATGCTATATTTCATTTCTATTTTTATTCTAGAATTACTAACTTTGGTTATATGTTAATTTCCCTTTTATGTTTGCTTCTTAAAAGCTGAGTGGCATAGGTAGTGCTAGTTTGTTAGAATATTTTCTTATAACTACCTTGCATATGGGTCAAGTTGCTAAGGAAAAGAACACGATCATTTAGAAAATATGTCACTTTCTCTCTTCTAATTTTCTCTACAATTTGTATCTATCTCTTTTTCTCTCTACACCAAGTTGTAATCCTCCATTGGAGCTCTTGCTTTGAGTTAAGGATTTTTACCAGATTTCTCCCTAAAATCCAAAACTATCACACTGTATGTGATGACTGCAACGACCCATTACTTTTCCTTTATCCTTCTTTTCTCTACTCTCTATTCTCATCAATACAAGTCAAGTGACATTACCCAACTGTGTCGTAGTGCCTCTAATGCCCTCCACGCTAATGACAGCTGATGTAATCTCCATTGGAGCTTGTAGGCCTAGGATCTTCTTCATCAATGGATTCCTTTGCTTCTTGGAAGATGAATGACAGCGGAATGGAGAAGGAAGAGAGAGAGAGGAGATGCCACTTCAAGGAGAAGATGAGTCTAGAAGAAGCTCACCACCATAGGAGGCCATGGATAAGAGTTTGGAGGAAGAAGGAGATGAATGAAGGGAGAGGAAGATAAGAGCACAAAATTTTGTGCTCTAAAAGAGCTCTAAAATCTGAAGTTTAATATTCAAAATGATCAAAGTTAAAAAAATGCACACACATGACCTCTATTTATAGCCTAAGTGTCACACAAAATTGGAGGGAAATTTGAATTTCAATTCAAATTTCACTTGAATTTGTGGAGCCAAAATTTCACTAATTATGATTAGTGAATTTTAGTTATGGTTCAGCCCACTAATTCAAGATCAATTCCAAGATTCTCCACTAAGTGTGCTTAGGTGTCATGCGCATGTAAAGCCTGAAGGACATGCACAAAGTGTGACTATATGATGTGGCAATGGGGTGTGGTAAGCAAATGCTCACCTCCCCCTCTAAAATTTAATTGGATTGGGCTTCTACCAATTCAATTAAATTTATTTCCAACCACACACATCAAATATTCACTTAGTGCATGTGAAATTACAAAACTACCCCTAATACAAAAACTAGTCTAGGTGCCCTAAAATACAAGGGCTGAAAAATCCTATATTTCTAGGGTACCCTACCTACATTATGGAGCCCTAAATACAAGGACCAAAATTAATGAAAATTTAATCTAATATGTACAAAGATAAGTGGGCTCATACTTAGCCCATAGGCCCGAAATCTACCCTAAGGCTCATGAGAATCCTAGGGCCTTCTCTTGCATCTTTGGCCCAATCTTCTTGGAGTCTTCTATCCAATGCCCTTGGGGGATAGGATTGCATCAACAGCCTCCCTCTCAATCATCATCGACCATCATGAAGCCCAATAATAGCTTAAACAATTTCCTTCTCTTCCCTCTCCCATTGTTAGAATCATTTTGTTTATTCATGCAGAGACAAAAAAAAAAGGATAAAAAGGGAGATGTCAGTGGAAAGCGCACTGTGGAAGCAAAACATTGTCATCTATGATAATGGTACCACAAGAACCTTAATTGCACCAACCCAGACCCGTCCAAATTGAGACCCTGCCAAATCAAAAGTGCTCCTTGATCAGGTTTGGTCCACAAATGTCAACCCGTAGGGTTGGATCAAATGGTTTTTTTTAACCAAATGAACTCGAACCATTGCACACCCCTAGCTGACAAATTGGTCCCTGAAAGATGAAAAATTCAAATTTAGTCCCTAAATATGTAAAAAGGCCAACAAATTAGTCTTGTAGATAATTTAATAACAAATTGGTCCATAATCTTTGCTACTTAATGTCAAATTAGTTCAAAAAAATATAACTTATTGTCAAATTGATCCTTGAGCATTATAACTTAATAACAAAATGATCTCACAAATTTAAGTGCTAGACTAATTTATCAAACTTTTTGCATATTTAGGGACTAAATTTGTATTTTTCATCTTTTGGAAACCAATTTATCACCGCATCATACTTTCGAGGATAAATTTTACTATTTACTCTAATGTTAAATATAAAGAACCAAAAATGTACTTTAGTCTTCTTTTTAATAGTCTTTGTTTGCAATATAGTGTTTTAATATCATTTTTTTAAAAAAAGAATATAAATTTATGTATACTTAATTAATAAATACGTGATTTGATAACACCCAAAGAAAACCTTTATAGTGATAATATATTTTAATTAAAATTTTATTTTAACGTATTAAAATATACTTTATAATAAAAGTATATCTTTTGATGAAAATATACTTTATAAAGTATATTTTAATACTTAAATTTGTTGTCATTATTTGTAATAGTTTATAGTTTTTCCTAAAAAAAGTGTAAAGTGTCATTTCAAAATTTGAAAAGTGTACTGATAATATTTTCAAATTAATTAAGAATAAAACATCATATTAAATATTTTTAATTATTTTAAAATATATATAATTATCAAATAAAGTAACTAGGTATATTTAATATAATCAATATTATTTGTTTTTTATTTTTATTTTTCCTCATAAGAACAGTTAACATTTACCTTTCAAAAGTCACAAATCAAACATAAATATTTACATAATAAATATAAGAATATTGCTAGTAAAATACTCTTTAATATACTTTTTCAACTTATTCTCTCTTATTTTTTAAAATCCATTAAAAGAAGAAGTTATAAAATTTTATGGTTCTCACATCTTAGTTAATGAACTTTTTTTTTCACTATCTTTGTGGCCCAATAATTTTCCATAGAGTCATTTCTTGGCTTGATATGGGGCAATCCCAGGTAAATAAAACAACCATTGTCCTTATTTCAAAAAACAATAGCCCATCTAGCATGCTTGATTTTTGGCCAATATCTATTAGAGATAGGAGGCAACATGAAAAAGCTTGAAGAAATTTTGTTTTTTACATGCCCAATTTTTTAGTGGCATTTGTATTGATTTTGAATCTTAGTCTCTATCTTCTCATGTGTACATCATGCATCATCATGTAGAAGTAAGAATATTATTTCTAAAGTTAGAAACTTCTTCAGTGCATAAAACTCTTTGTTTTAATCGATTACAAGGCTGATCGTAATCGATTGCACAAGTGTTTATAACTTGTAGAGAGATTCTAGTTCAGTTTAATCGATTATCAATTAACCGTAATCGATTACATAATTTAGTAAAGACAATGATTGGTTTTTCGTGAGTCTTTGCTTTAATCGATTACCAGATGATTGTAATCGACTACTTCTCTCTTAAAAGTGTTCATATAAGTGATCACAAACACTTTAATCAATTACATCAAGAATCTAGTTGATTACATTGTTCTTAAAAGTTTTCCAGATGTTGGGAAGAACACTTTAATCAATTAAAATGATAATATAATCGATTACTTCTTTGAAATAGTCGATTGCATTGACTATTTAATCAATTACATGCGATTATAATTGTTTTCTTAATAAATAACCACCTCGTGTTGTCACTTTTATGAAGAAGAAAAAAGAGAAGAATAAGTCTTTAGAATAAGTGTGCAACTCACAACTTCTAGACTTCGATTTTTTTAAACTCTCATGGTAAAAAGTGAGTTGTGAATTTCTCTTGAGTTCAAGAAGACACTCATTTACTCAAGCAAAAGTTCTTGCATGTGATTGATTAGGTTGTGTCTCTCCTTGACTTAGTTTTTCGTGTGTTTTACATGTTGTTAGTATATGCATGAATTTATGAAGACGTGCTAGAATAGTTTTTTCTAGTTTGGGCTAAGGGTAGGTTTCTTTTAGGCTCTTATTCACAAAAGACCCTAGGGTTGGGTGCCTTAGTCTCTTTTTATGGAGTAGGATTGAGATTGATTGTGATTGCTTGTAAGAATTTTATATGCATAGTGAAAATCTAATTTGGTTTAGATTAGATAACTGGATTAGCTTTTCTAGAGATAGAGAGTGAACCAGTATAAAAATTGGTGTACATCTTCTCTCGATCTTATCTTTCTTTCTCATTCTAGTCTTGATCAATTTACTGAAGGTTAAAGAAAATATCTTTTCGAGAAAGAAATTTGACAAAGGATTTTGTGTTAAGGGTGATTGATTATATATTGGTTTATCAAAATTTTGTGATATGATCCTCAATTTTTTTTAACTCTAGTTTTTTAAGTTTGATTTGATTTAGAAACCAATTCACCCCCCCTCTTGGTTTATGAGCTCCATCATCTTTTTTAATATCTATTTGTAATGTCCTATATAAAATCATTTCCAAAGTCCTTGTTAGTTGGTTAAAGCCTCTATTCCCAGTGTGTATCTCCATTAAGCAATAAGCTTTTGTAGAAGATTGCTCAATTCTATACAATGTCATTCTGGCCTCTAAAATCATTCACCATATGAGATGCAAAACAAAAGGGAAAATTGGCGAGGTTGCTCTAAAGGTTGACATTAGTAAAGTCTTTGATATTGTTGATTGGAATTATCTATTTTGTCTCTTACAGGAGATGGGTTTTCATGAGACATGGATTAATTGGATCAAAAACTGTCTTCATACAGTTCATTATTCTTTGTTGATCAATGATGATTTTGTTGGGCAAAGTACTCTTAGAAGAAGGCTAAGGCAGGGTGACCCATTGTCACCTTACCTCTTTATATTATGCACTGAAGGACTATCCTCAATGATAAAAAAAATCAAAGTAGAGGGGATATCCATGGTATCAAAGTGTATAGAGGATCTCCTATCCTCTCGCATCTTTTATTTGTTGATGATTTTTTCTCTTTTGCAGGTCAGATGAATTTGAAGCTTTTATCCTGAAAAATATCCTAGACACTTATGGTAGAGCTTCCGGGGAAATTATCAATTTCTAAAAATCAAAAATATTCTTAAGATCAAACACTCCTCAAAGCTCTAGACAGGCTATCTCCTCTTTTTTGGGTGTTACTAAGATGTTGGATACTAGGAAATATCTTTGTTGGACCTTGTGGCCTCAATAATCTTAAGAGGGATAGGCTTAGAATGCAGAAGAAGCAACAACAATCAATTTAACAATGTTTTTTAAACATGCAAGACACAATTGATTGCAACAAAATAAATAAGATAAGGGAAGAGAGAATGCAAACACAGTTTTATACTGGTTCGGCCACAACCCGTGCCTACATCCAGTACTCAAGCAACCCACTTGAGATTTCCACTATCTTTGTAAAATCCATTACAAAGTCTAAACCACACAGGGACAACCCATCCCTTGTGTTCAGGAATCGTTTACAACAAGAGACTCACAGTCTCTTAACCAATCTCATTGAATAAGAAGAATGGAAGAAGAATTCTCTCTTCAAGAGAAGAATATTACAATGAAGATCATGTAAGAATCCTTATAGATTTTGCAAATGTTTGGCCAAGGATTTCTTTTGAGAGAGCATTTGACAATGAAGTTCTTTTGGAATCTCTCTCATTGTCTTTTGAGAGGATAAGACATTTTTGCCAAGCAAAACTTTCTCTTCAATTTCGTCCCAAGTCACACATATATATAGGCCTTTGATGGCCATTCAAAATCCAAATGATAAGATGTGACTGTTGGCGATATTCCTTGAAAATCCTCTCTGGTAATCGATTACAGAATTAGTGTAATCGATTACACAGCTGTTTTTCTTGAACAATTGTGACCCTTCATTTAAAATTTGAATTCCCAATATTCAGAGTCTCTAGTAATCGATTACATATGATGTGTAATCGATTACACACTTTCAAACCATTGGTAATCGATTACATGTATTGGTAATCGATTACATGTGCCTTGAATGACTTGAAACCTTTCTTTGTGAGGCAAGGCTTGATCTTGAAGAAATCTTGAATCAAGGCTTTGTTTGTTGAAACAATCTGGTATTAATCTTGAAGCAAAATGAGCCTTGTTTGATTCTTCTTTTGACATCATCTGTGGCGTCCCTAAATTAATGACTGGTTTAATAGAAATAATTTAAATAACAAAAACCATGGTAAATTTTTTTTTTCTTCTTTTTCTTTTTCATTTCTTTCTCTTTTCACCATAACTAGGTTTAGAAGGAAAATCCTCACTATAAAGTCCTGAATGGCCAGTTCACAACTCTATTCGGAGTCATTTCTTTCTTACCGCTCATAATTCTCTAAATTATTGTGCTGTTTCAAAAGGAAGAATGTACCAGCCATTACTTTAGGTCGTCACATGAAAATAAAAGAATAAAATACGGTCGATAAACTCTTTTACAAATAAAGTTGCTAATGCTTTCTTTTCAAATAACAAGATCGATTATAAATGCATTCATCGTTTTAAAGCTGTCCAAAATATGGGAGTTTTACAAAATACAGTGTCATCCAGAGCAAAGGTGTCCATAGTGGTGGCTTCAGCCACAAGTATACAATAATCAAATTCCTATACATCAAGTCTACCCATACAAAACAAAAGAGTAAACCTAACAGTCAGTCCTAGATACACCCACCCTCAAAAAAATACACAAAACTAATCCAAGGAGCTGTCCACTCCACCGTGCGCTGAAGCGTCCGTGCAGGTTCATCTGGATGCACCAAGAAGTAGCAGTGAAACGAATGGTGCCCCGAAATCGGCACCTCGTGTTGCCTTCGAGGGTCTCCCAAGCTCCCTCTAGGCACTCCATCTCTACTCGATCACGGATTAGCTGCGCCGCCATCACGATCTACAAGAAAGAAGAGAAAGGGGTAGACTCTTTCACAAGAATCTAACTGCGCTACACACAATTTGTCTCATAATCACTACATGCAAGTAAAAGGGGTATTTTAAGGCTTTCCATCTCTGGTAATCGATTACACAGCCTTGGTAATCGATTACCAGAGGCTAAACTTGAATTACACAGCCTCAGAACATGAAATATGCCATAATGCACTGTGTAATCGATTACACATGCCTGGTAATCGATTACCAGTGACCCATTCCTCTGTGTAATCGATTACACAGGCTGGTAATCGATTACCAGAGGCTTCCACCATCTCCCAGTTCCCTTTTTAAGCCTGGTAATCGATTACACCTGTCGCAACCTACCCTTCGGCGGGAGGGCGACGCGAGACTTGCGGGATGCGTGTTCCACGAAAGGAATACGCGCGGAGTCGCCACCAACGTTTATTCGAGGAAAACGTCGGAAAAACCGGAAAAGACGCGATCTACGAACTTTTAAGTGAAAGGTTCGGGAGTTGTATTTACGCACGGGGAAGGTATTAGCACCCCACACGTCCGTCCCAAGGGACGGCAGCCTTTAATCGAATGTGCAAACATGACTTTGATTTTTACGTTCCCTTTTATGTCCTTATATCCTTTATACCCTTTTTATATTTTTCTCTTTTTTGTGGTCGACAAGGGTGTTTCCCTTTGCTCCTACGTATTCCTCAATTTGTGATGAGGAAATCAGACCTACGTAGTTCTTTCTTATCAAGTGATTCTTTTTTACTTAAGTGGTGATCATTTTAAGGCGTTGGACCTAAAAAAATGATCCATTTTACTTAGTGAGAAATTGAAATGACAAACTTCAAAAGCCTATTTTTGTGGACGAGCTTGACTAGGCGAGTTGATTTTAGCCTTAGTTTCACTTTAGTTATTAATCAATTCGATTAAGAATGAGAAATCCCAAAGAGAAAACGTCCGATTGATTTTCCGCTTTATTTTACTAAAAGATGTTTTTTTTATTATTATATTATTTTTTACCTCTTTTTGATTTCCAACGTGGTTACGGCACGACCGAACGGTCGGAATTCATTTTAACCGAAGTTAACGGATAATACAATTCAAACGTTCGGTGGAAATTGATTTTATTTTTAAGTTAAGCGAGAAATGACTTAAGTAAAATGGCTTAAGCACGTCAACAGGGGGTATAAAAAGTAAACAAAACGAGAATAAAAATGCACGAAACACAATGTGGACCACCATGGGTGCATAGAATGAATCGAAAAGCTTGGTTCGAGGTACTTACCCGTTGAAGATCGAAGAACGATGAAGAACGAATGAAGAACGTCGAAGAACGGTCGAAACCTTCGCGAAATTCTTCACGGAAAACGTTACGGAAACGTTTCGGAAGCGCCTCGGCTTAGATTTTTTTCACGGAAACAATTTTTCCAAGCAAATTCGAAAGAGAGAGAGGTGCCAAAGGGGCTGAACCCCTTCCTTCTTCACTTCCTCCCCTATTTATAGCAAAATAGGGGAGGTGGTTGCCGCCCAGCTCGCCCAGGCGAGCCAGGTTGCTTCCTCCAAAAGCAACAGCCTTCTGGAGGAATCTTCTGGAGGGCCCAAGTGGGCCTGGGTGCTATTTGCACCCCCATTTTTACTAAGTACACCCCCCCTGTTGTTTTTTGGTGATTCTTTTTTCGTAAAGTTACGGAAACTTACGAATTTCGTAACGATACTTGTTTTCTTTCCGTAATGTTACGGAACCTTGCGGATTACATAACCATCCCCTTTTTGACTTACGGAATGTTACGGAACCTCACTTAATTATGCAACGATGCTTCCATTTGATTTCCGGTGTGTCACGGAAACTTACGGATTGTGCATCAATATTTTTTTGATTTTCCGGAATGTCTTGGAATTTCACAAATTGCCTAATGATGGATGCCAAGCACCTCACAAGGACCAAAAAAAGGTCGCATGTCATCAAGCAAAGGTCCCCGGACGAAATTAGGGTATGACAACACCCCTTGGTAATCGATTACCAGAGGCTTCCTTAGCTTCCTGACCTCGTTTTCAAGCCTGGTAATCGATTACACCCCATGGTAATCGATTACCAGAGACCATCTTAGCCTCCTGTCTTCATTTTTAAGCCTTGTAATCGATTACCCATCCTTGGTAATCGATTACCAGAGGCCATAATCCACATATCACACAAAATTCACAGCTGGCCAGCCACCACAAGCCCCCTTGCTTTGTTATCTTTGTTCCTTTTATCTGTTGACTGCCAGGAGCTCGCCTGCTTAGGTACATCACAGGTTCTCACTGACCGACTATGCCCGGGTTGGGTCGGGATTGGTCAAGCTTGGTTTTGGGCAATAGCACCCCACCTGACGTCCCCAAGGTCTCCTGACCCCCGCGACATATCTCCAGGTACCACTCTGTGGTCAATAATAAAAGCAGGAAGTTTCACCCTTCAACACTTCCTCATCTCAAGCTTGTAGGATTATGGGGTACCCATCACATGTGGTACTAGGTGGCGGTCGGGCGATGGTGCACAACAAGTTTTCCACATCCACAATGCGCGCATAAACCCACCATCCCCTGTTGCCCACCTCCAACTGAGCTCACGTACTCCCACGTAGCCCATATCCTCGTTTCTCTTAACATCGGGTCCCCATCAATCCTCCCAAGCTTCCACAACATCCAAGCAAAACAACATTCAAACAGCACAAGCTATCACAGCCAAGCAAAACAGAGCAAAGGCAGAAAACTCTGCTCAACACATCAACCAAAATCACAGCTTTTCTCACTTAAAGACCACAGTAACAATTCCTTCGATCCAATTTGTTAACCGTTGGATCGACTCCAAAATTTTACTGGAAGTCTATGGTGCATAAGTCTACATTGTGACCGTTGGGATCTACTAGCAAACATCTAGAACTCATTCTGTACTACTCTTTCCACAGCCAACCACACACAAGCATTTTCTGCACCAAGCTAAAATCCTGCTGCACCTATTTTGACAGCAAAATTCTGCATAAGTGCAGATTTCGAAAATCACACTTCCCCTCATCCAATCTTGCTCAAATCAAATCCTACAAGTCCCAAATCATGTATCAAACATGTCTAAACCAAAGCCAAGCTTCAAACCACAGCAACACAAAATCTAGGTGTCCAAAACCCCTCAATTCAATGGGTTTTCTAGGTTTGAGAAGTGAAATTTAGAATGGAACAAACTTGAAGCAAACTCTCACCTCACACAAGTCTATACCATCAATTTAGACTTGTTCAAACTGGATTTACACCCAAAATTCCAGCAACTCAAAATTTGACTCTTCAACACCTAATTTTGCCCTAGAAATGGCTCTTGGTTCACTTTGGTCATTTGTTTTTCCCTCTAGCACAGCCTAACCTTTCTCACATGTTCTAAATGACATTCCAAGCTAGGATTAACTCATTTTAACCTCCATTTACCACAGAATTCAGACTTAGCCTTCCAACCCTCAAAGTCTCACTCTTTTTCCACTCATAACACCACATTCTCACTTCCTAACCCTAGGTTAACTCTACCCTTCATCTCTAACAGTTTCCATAGGCAATTTCAGCATATAAACATCATCACAAAACCCTAAAACAGAATGGGTATGTCTAACTCATCCAAACATGGCAATTTCAACAAGCTTTCAACAAGTTCCTTCACAAATAATCATTACACAGCAGAAAACTAACAAAACCACCCATCATATCTCCCAAAACCCCATACCCACGAAATTTAAGAGAGAAAGAAGTCCACCCAAACCTGAATTTTCGAAGTCCCACTCGTAGCCACGCACTTCACGATCCCGAAAATGCTCTCCTTTCACGATTTGGGGCAGAAACGGGCACTAAAGGTTGAAGCTTTGTATGGAGCTTTAATGGAGAATGAGGGAGGAAGAAAGGCAACGTGAGGGAGAGAGAAAGCTGTCTGAAAAAAAAGTGAGGGTTGAGTGAAGAGAGAGAAAAGCTTTTTGGTTTTAAATAAAAGGTTTTCCTCTTTTTCTATTATTTTATTCAAGCTCTGCCACATGTCCCTATTTGATTGGAGCAAAAAGGGCCCACTTTCTCTTTTTGACTGTGACCCATACTCAGTCACAAAAGTGGGGAAAATCTGACCTCTGAAACGCTAAAATCCTGCCTCGGTTTGCGTGTCGTTTCTCTGGTTCCAGTTTCTCGCGTTTCTCTGCGTCCGCCGGGGCCAGTTTTCGAAAGCAAGCAATATATATATCAAAACGCTCAGAATAAAACCCCGAGCGTGGTTCAGAGGTGTCGCAACCTACCCTTCGGCGGGAGGGCGACGCGTGACTCGCGGGATGCGTGTTCCACGAAAGGAATACGCGCGGAGTCGCCACCAACGTTTATTTGAGGAAAACGTCGGAAAAACCGGAAAAGACGCGATCTACGAACTTTTAAGTGAAAGGTTCGGGAGTTGTATTTACGCACGGGGAAGGTATTAGCACCCCACATGTCCGTCCCAAGGGACGGCAGCCTTTAATCGAATGTGCAAACATGACTTTGATTTTTATGTTCCCTTTTATGTTCTTATATCCTTTATACCCTTTTTATATTTTTTCCTTTTTTGTGGTCGACAAGGGTGTTTCCCTTTGCTCCTACGTATTCCTCAATTTGGGATGAGAAAATCAGACCTACGTAGTTCTTTCGGAACAAAGTGATTGGTTAAGTTGTTTTTGTCCTTTTTGCAAAATATGTTTTTATTGAACAAAAAGGTCATTTAAGGTGTTGGACCATTAAATGATCTTTTGATTTTGAAAGGGGAGAAACGTTAAGGTGTTGGACCATTAACGATCTCTTGTTTTTGAAAGGAGAGAAACGTTAAGGCATTGGACCATTAACGATCTCTTGTTTTTGAAAGGAGAGAAACGTTAAGGCATTGGACCATTAACGATCTCTTGGGGTGGTCGACAAAAGCGGGGCTTTTGCTCCTACGTATCCTCAATGAGGAACTCAGACCTACGTAGTTCTTTCAAAAGCGGTAAAGTTACATGTTGATTTTATGCTTTTGAACGGTCCATGTTAACCGATAAAAGCAAAGAGGACCGTTTAAGGCGTTGGATCTTAAAACGGTTTTTAGTGATTTTTGGACAAAACTTGATTTGTGAGTCTATTTTAGTCTTAGTTTCACTTTGGTTATTAATCAATTCATTCAAGGAAACTTCCAAAGAAAAACGTCCGATTGATTTTTTTAATTTATTTTATTCAAAGATATTTTGATTATTTTATTATTATTTTTCAAGATATTTTGATTATTTTATTATTATTTTACTTTTTTTGGTTTAACCGAGGTTATAGCGTGAACGATCGGTTAGATTTCATTTTAAAAGTGATTAAATGAGATTACAACACAAATGATCGGTTGAAATTCATTTTATCATTATTAGGTGAGAAAACGGCTTAAATAAACGGTAAAAGCGCGTTAAAGACGGAAGAAAAGAAATCGAAAATGAACGAAATAAAGAGGAAAGCTTAAAAAAACAAGAAATGAATTAAAAGTCTCGGATTCGAAAACTTACCCGTTGAAGAACGAAGAACGGATGAAGAACGATGAAGAACGGACGAAAACCTTCACGGATTTGCTTACGGAAACATCTCGGAAGCGTTACGGAAGCACCTCGGCTTGGATTTTCTTCACGGAAACAATTTTTTTCACCCAAAACAGCTAAAATACATAGCCAGGGGGCTGAGGGATGCTTAGAACAGCCCCCTTCAGCCTATTTATAGGAAAAAGGGGGAGGAGGTTGCCGCCCAGCTCGCCCAGGCGACCTTAGCTCGCCCAGGCGAGCTGGGTTGCTTCCTCCAGAAGCAACCCAGCTCCAAAAAACGTTCTGGAAGGCCCAATTCAAAATTTCGAAATTGCTATTTGCACCCCCCCCCAATTTTGATAAGTTCACCCCCCCTCTTTCGTAATTTACGGAAAAGTTACGGAAGCCTTACGGAAGCATATAGGACTTGATTTTCTTCTTTTTTTCTCTTCCGTCTCACCCGTATTAAGTTAATTATGCTTATTTAGAGTTATGGGAATTTTACGGAAGCATTACGGGTGTCCCGGAAGCCCCGGAATCCCATTTTTCAACAAAACGGGGGGTGTGGTGGCCATCTAGCTCGCCCAGGCGAGCTAGGTTACTTTAATCTTAAGCAAGAAATTGCCCAGAAACCTCTAGAAGGGCCCAGATTCGAAAATTACTGTTTGCACCCCCCATTTTACTAAATACACCCCCCTTTGGCTTTTTTTGGTGATTCTTTTTTCGTAAAGTTACGGAAACTTATAAATTTCGTAACGATACTTGTTTTCTTTCCGTAATGTTACGGAACCTTGCGGATTACATAATCATCCCCTTTTTGACTTACGGAATGTTACGGAACCTCACTTAATTATGCAACGATGCTTCCATTTGATTTCCGATGTGTCACGGAAACTTACGGATTGTGCATCAATACTTTTTTTGGTTTTTCGGCATGTCCTGGAATTTCACAAATCGCCTAATGATGGGTGCCAAGCACCTCACGAGGACCAAAGAATGGTCGCACGTCATCAAGCAAAGGTCCCCGGACGAAATTAGGGTATGACAGTTGCCCCTCTTTACTTGTCTTTTATTGGAGATAAAAGGAAAGTAAAGATAAGACACTAATTTCGTTCCTCTCGATTTGACGAGAGTCGCGGGTGACCGTAAAATCTCCACATGCAAATGACTTGTTGTTCCCATAATTTCACAAATTGCCTAATGATGGGTGCCAAGCACCTCACAAGGACCAAAGAATGGTCGCATGTCATCAAGCAAAGGTCCCCGAAAATCAGTGCATGACACTAATTTCGCCCTTCTCGGTTGACGAGAGTCGCGGGTGACCGTGACTTGTCGTTCCTAGGATTTCACAGATTGCCTAATGATGGATACCAAGCATCTCACAAGGACCAAAGAATGGTCTCATGTCATCAAGCAAAGGTCCCCGGACGAAAATCAGTGTATGACACTAATTTCGCTCCTCTCGGCTGACGAGAGTCGCGGGTGACCATGAAATTTCCACATGTAAATGACTTTGTTGTTCCCGGAGGAACAAAAGGTGCAGAAGACTGTGTCAGCCCCTGCATGCTATCAAGCGTTCTGTCTTACAGATAGCAAAAGAATGGGTGCGAATAACCATAAGGTATCTCCGCGTATCTTGGGTGCAGAATGACCAAACTTGGTCTCTGCTTGTCATCGGGCCCGCCGCCTCTGGATGACAAAAGGGTGCGGATAACCGTAAGGTATCTCCGCGTATCTTGGGTGCAGAATGACCAAACTTGGTCTCTGCTTGCCATCGGACACAACTGTGTCTGCCTAGCAAAGGGGTGCAGATAACCGTAAGGTATCTCCGCGTATCTGGGTGCAGAATGACCAAACTTGTTCTCTGCTTGCCATCGGACACACTGTGTCTGCCTAGCAAAGGGGTGCAGATAACCGTAAGGGTATTCTCCGCGTATCTTGGGTGCAGAATGACCAAACTTGGTCTCTGCTTGTCATCGGGCCCGCGCTCTGGATGACAAAAGGGTGCGGATAACCGTAAGGTATCTCCGCGTATCTTGGGTGCAGAATGACCAAACTTGGTCTCTGCTTGCCATCGGACACAACTGTGTCTGCCTAGCAAAGGGGTGCAGATAACCGTAAGGTATCTCCGCGTATCTTGGGTGCAGAATGACCAAACTTGGTCTCTGCTTGCCATCGGACACAACTGTGTCTGCCTAGCAAAGGGGTGCAGATAACCGTAAGGTATCTCCGCGTATCTTGGGTGCAGAATGACCAAACTTGGTCTCTGCTTGTCATCGGGCCCGCCGCCTCTGGATGACAAAAGGGTGCGGATAACCGTAAGGTATCTCCGCGTATCTTGGGTGCAGAATGACCAAACTTGGTCTCTGCTTGTCATCGGGCCCGCCGCCTCTGGATGACAAAAGGGTGCGGATAACCGTAAGGTGTCTCCGCGGATCTTGGGTGCAGAATGACCAAACTTGGTCTCTGCTTGTCATCGGGCCCGCCGCCTCTGGATGACAAAAGGGTGCGGATAACCGTAAGGTGTCTCCGCGGGCTACCAGCTCTTGAGTTATGGCAACAAAAGGCGGTATGGTCGACAAAAGCGAGGCTCTTGCTCCTACGTATCCTCCAATGAGGAACTCAGACCTACGTAGTTCTGGATAATTTGTGAGACTTGAAAAAGTCTCGATGTTTTCTCCACTAAAAAAAAATGCAAACATGCTTTAGCAAAGAGACAAATATTCCAACTGATTTAGAGCAACATATACTTTTTTGAGTGAAAAACAATGCGTCTACCGGGGAAGGAGAGTCTGCTGATGAAATCTCCCATAACCATAAATGAGATTTTGGATGTTAGCATTTCGTTTCTAAATGACCATTTAGAGGAAACACTGGGTTCGACAAAAATAGAAGAAATCTACTCAAAGTGTATCAATCTCGCACAGGTAAGTGTTTCATCCTAATTCCGAACCATAGATATGTCATGACTTGACTTTGCAAATTATTTCCTATCAAATCAAAAATTGCATGCGTGATCATGGATCAAATAGGACTTCCCTTGGGAATGGGTTCTTTTGGGGAGTTTTTCGGCTTTTGTGTGTTTTTGGCTTTTGATTTTTCTGGCTTTTTCTTTTTCTGTTTGTTTTTTTTTTTTTTTTTTTTTTTTTTTTTTTTTGGTGCGGGGCGAGAAAAAAGGGTCGCTAGCGCGCGGGATTTTGGTTGGTAATTAAAGGGAGAAGACCATTTTAGGTCGTGGTTTCCTTTCCTTCCTTTTTTGTTCATTTGGTGACAATTTTGTATTGTTCAGATATTGTCCGGTCCAAAGACCTCTCTGCATATTTCTTCTAGTTTCTTTGATCAAGAACTTTCTTTCCTTCCCTTTTTTACTTTCTCCCATTCTTTGGTTGGGAATTTTCTTTCTTTCCTTTTTGCTTTCTCCCACTCTTTGATTGGGAATTTCCTTTCTTTTCTTTTTGCTTTCTCCCACTCTTTGATTGGGGAATTTTCCTTCTTTTTTTTTTCTTTGATTGGAAATTTCCCTTCTATTCTTTTTTTGCTTTCATTGGAAATTTTCCTTCTCTTTTTCTTTGATTGGAAATTTCCCTTCTATTCTTTTTTTGCTTCCGAGGGTAAGGATTATGGTGAGTCAGGATTTTTGGCTCAAGGCTTGTAGAATGGCTAGACATGATACATGTCAGGGTTTGGTTTGGTTCAAGGATAAAAGGGATGCCCCACATTATTTCCATGACACAAATGCAAAAATGATGATTTGGAAACTTTATGCAAAACTGGTCATGCATGCACCTATGCGGACACTCAAATGTCAAATTTTTATGGTCATGTGATGCTAGGGCTCAGGATTCATTTCCTCTATTTTAATCAACCCAATGTTTCCAAAATATGTTCTTTTATCAATTTGTGCATTCATCCGAGTCCATTTCGGGCGTCCGGGGAAATTTCACAGCATTCGCTCTTCAGGTGTAGACACATTTTTTCAAAAACTAGTTATGATCAGTGAATTTTTTTTCAAAGAAAAGTTGGAAATCGTCTCTTTTCAAAAGCATGTCGGTTTTTCAGCTAGACAACTTATTTTTCTTTTTTCTCCTTCTTTTTTTTTTTTTTATATCATTATCATTTGTTTATTTCTTTTTCTTGTTTGTTTGTTTTTTTTTTTTTTTCCTTTTTTTTTTTTCATGAGGTATTTTGCTACCTAAACATGTGTATATTTTTGTGAGGTATTTTTGCTATATACATGCATATCCAAGGTATCTTGCTACCTAAACATACATATATATGTTTCGTAAGGTATTTTTGCTGTATACATGCATATCCAAGGTATCTTTCTACTTAAACATACATATATATATTTTGTGAGGTATCTTTTTGCTACATACATGCATATCTAAGGTATCTTCCTACCTAAACATACATATATATATTTTGTGAGGTATGACTACCTTCCGAGCTTGAGCTTGTTTTATTTAAATTCCCAGGATCACGAGCAACTAGGTGCGTCCTACTATAAAAAGTGATCAAATAACAAGCATAGATTCAAAAGGTACTAGGTTGCCTCCTAGCAGCGCTTCTTTAACGTCTTTAGCTGGACGCCTTATGACTTGTCGGTCACTGACCTAGTACTTTGCTTACCTTTGACTTTGGACTTGGTCGCCTGCTGGTCGGCCATGTGTCGTAGGCAACGCTCTAACCTTTTTGCGGATGAGCTGAGGTGAACTCTAGAGGTGGTGGCGGTGTGTCTATTGCCCGCTACCGGCCATCCCAATGTTGCTGTGGTGTTTCGCCCTGCGCCTGCCTGGGGGCGCAGTACTTCTTGATGAAAGCTCGATTAGTAGGGGGCCTGATGCCCTTGCTGGAGGTGACAGGTACTCCGTAGAACTGACAGAGACCCGTAATTAGAGCTTGACAACTCCAAGACCCTATTGGACTTCTTCGGGTTCACTGGGTGTCTTGCAGGCGCGATCCCTGCAAACAATAGATGAAATCAGAAATCAGTTGAGCGATGTGCATACTTACCTATGATGATGTGACCTTGTCGGGGGGGTACGAGCACCCTGTAGGACTGATAGAGGCCCGTAACCAGAGCTGGAAACCCCAGGGCCCTGTTGGACTTCTCCGGGTCCACTGGGTGTCTCTCGGGTGCGATCCCTGCAAACAATAGATGGTATCAGAAATCAGTTGAACTGTATGCATACTTACCCATGTCGGGACGACACAGACCAACTGATACTTTTGCAGGGGGAGATTGGCATTGCGGTCGCTGGGCAGAATGTTGCTAAGTAGCAATGTCATCTATATCTGTGTAAGAGTGGTCATGTTAGTGCGCATGATCCGCACTCGTCTTTTTGCAGCGGCACGGGTGAAATCTTGCCCCAGTATGCATAGTAGTTGTGTGATAGCCTCCCTCTCTGGTTGTGCTAGCAAGTTGGCCCTCCTCCAATATCAGGGGGTGGCCCAGGAACCGTTAAAAGGAAACTACTGGTCCCTTAACCGGGAGTGCAAGTCTCGGTTAAGCATTTAAGGGCAGAGGACCTTAAATTATCTTAAGGTGTGGATATGGAGCCCACTGAAAGTGAGGACGCGTAGTCCTCTAAAGGCGAGGGCGTGTAGCCCTCTGAAGTTCAGGACGTGTCGCCTTTCGAAGGCGAGGGAGTGTAGTCCTATGATGGCAAGGACGTGCAATCCTCTAAAGGTGAGGGCATGCCCCCCTTTGAAAATGGGGAACATGTAGTCCTCTGATGGCGAGGACGTGTAGTCCTCTAAAGGTGAGGACGTGTAGTCCTCTGAAGGCGAGGACATGTAGTCCTCTGGAGGTGAGGGCGTGCAGCCCTCTGATGGTGAGGACGTGTAGTCCTCTCAAGGCGAGGACGTGTAGTCCTCTCAACGGTGAGGGTAACTAGTACCCAAGGTGAGGGCGCGTAGCCCTTTCAAGGCGAGGACATGTAGTCCTCTAGAGGTGAGGGCGTGCAGCCCTCTAATGGTGAGGACGTGTAGTCCTCTCAAGGCGAGGACGTGTAGTCCTCTAAAGGTGAGGACGTGTAGCCCTACGAAGGTGAGGACATGCAGTCCTCTGATGGCGAGGACATGTAGTCCTCTGGAGGTGAGGGCGTGCAGCCCTCTGATGGTGAGGACGTGTAGTCCTCTCAAGGCGAGGACGTGTAGTCCTCTCAACGGTGAGGGTAACTAGTACCCAAGGTGTGGGCGTGTAGCCCTCTCAAGGCGAGGACATGTAGTCCTCTGGAGGTGAGGGCGTGCAGCCCTCTGATGGTGAGGACGTGTAGTCCTCTCAAGGCGAGGACGTGTAGTCCTCTCAACGGTGAGGGTAACTAGTACCCAAGGTGAGGGCGTGTAGCCCTCTCAAGGCGAGGCCGTGTAGTCCTCTAAAGGTGAGGGCGTGCAGCCCTCTCAAGGTGATAGGTACAAGTACCCAAGGGTCCACCCTTATGAGAAAGCAAGAGATCGACTCATCGAGAGGGCCGGTCATCCCAAATCCACAAGATTTGGACATTTAGATGTAGGAAATCTATGCAGTTAACATGATTTTTAGGGATGCAGATGCATGCAACCTTTGTCGTGAAATTTGGTAAATGCGGACTTCATATGAAACAATGCAATGTAATGGAAAATTGTACAATGTTCATGACATTCTTTCCTTATTTTGTGATTTTGATTTTGATTTAATTTTTTTTGGAAAACACAGATTGACTGTCCTTTTGAAAGAGTTGATAATTCATGCAACCTCATCCTATCTTTTTTGCAAATCTCTCCGGGAACTCCCTCAGAGTGTGTGTTCTGTTTGATTTAGTCACTTGACCATTTTGGAGTGACGGCAATGGAGTCGTTTGATGTTTGATCAATCCATTGAAACCCTAGGGTTTGTCCCCCCTTTTCTTTTTCTTGTTTAAAAACATCGACAGGTGAGAACTTTTGATCTGCCCCTATGTTCACTTGAGGCTCATGCACGATGCCCCTCATTGCCCCAGTGTAAGGCTTTGAGGTACCAATCGTTGTCTTTCGTCATGACCTTGTAGTGAGGAAGAATGAAAGAAGCAGTTGATTCTTGCAAAAAGAATTTTCCAAGGACGAGAAATAGTTGAAGGATTTTTCAGCTGATGGATTTAAGCAAGATGTTTTGATGTCTTGATGATGCTAAAGGATCAAGTACTTCTAAGTCTTATTCAAGACAAGAATCCAAGAAAGTCAAGATATATGATCAAGTTTGATCTCTTAGAATCTTTAGGAAGAAGTTTCCAAATTGAAACAAACAAAAGGTTTGACCAAAGAATTCTATCATTTCAAATTGAGATTTGCTCTCTGGTAATTGATTACCAGTAGTTGAAAATGTTTTAATACAAATTTTTAAAACCTGTAATCGATTACATAAGTCTTGTAATTGATTACCAGAGGGGATTTTCAGAAAATAATTTCCAAGAGACATATCTATTCAAATGTTTTATGAATGGCCATTCAAATGTTTTAAAGAGAGTTTTCATTGCCCAAACAGTTTTATCCTCTCGAAAGATCAAGAGTTTTTCTGAACTGAAATGTCTTATCCTCTCGAAAAGATTCCTTGGTCAACCACTTGCATATTCAATAAGGAATTTTTGATTGATCTTCATTTTACAATCTATCTCTTTTACGAGAGACCTATTCTTCTCTTCTTCTTATTTCTGAAAAGGGATTAAGAGACCGTGGGTCTCTTGTTGTAGAGGATTCCTGAACACAAGGGAAGGGTTATCCCTGTGTGCATTCGAAAAGAGAGAGTGAAAGTTTAATTGGGGAATAGTCTTTGCATCTTAATTCAACCCCCCTTTTTCTTAAGGTAACTGAGGCCATTTGTCCACATCCTATTCTTGATAACTCACTTCTCTCTAAAAAGACAAAATGAGGTCACATGAACGTCTATATTTTTACTTGAAAACACAGTCAATCAAATGCCTTTTTATTTTTTATTTTGAAACTTATTTGTTTTGAACTTTGCTCGTTGTTTTACGGCACCCCCACCAACGTGCAAGATGAGTAATCTCTGATTGAACGGTCTTGGAAGTCAACACTCAGGAGCGCAGGTTGCTTGAGCAAACAGACCAATGGCTTACACCCACATTCCGGTGAAGTTTGAATAAGCAAACATGCGTTTGTGAGAGGATGAGGGACAAAGATATCAACTTTATCCATTTCATTTAACATTGTAGCTGTGGTTTACAATAATGGCATAAACTTGGAAACCCTGATGAGTCATTAGGGACACCTAACAACAGCTTTCAAAATTGCCCCATGTGTGGCATCTCTTGTCAATGTCAGGATTTACACGCAATTCTCCTCAAATTTCAGCCAGCCCGCATTAATTAGACCTTGCACCTTACGCTTCAGAGCCCTACCATGCTCAATGGAACGCCCCGGGGCTTTTCTGTGACAAGCACACGTTGCGTTTGAGTCGTATTCTCGGAGAAATGGAGGTTGATGAACCTTGGCTAGGGTTATGGCTACCATTGAATTATCAAGTAGATATGGGATCAAGTTTAGCATATGACAACGGAATTTGGGGTGAACCCTACAGGCTTTCTCGCTGCAAAATTCACTTCTTGGTTGGTGTTTTTGGTTTGTGCTAAAGGTGGTCTTCGTCATTGGAAGTGCGGTAGACAGACTTTGTGGTTGATTTAGGGATGGCCTTTGTGGATAACTGGGTGGTGGGTAAGGAGGAGGTTTGTTATTGACTGAGTAATGACATTGTTGGGTCACAGCATGGGTTTCTCCTTCTTTCTCACCCTCTTTATTTGCCCCAGTTTTCTCATTCGTCCAAGCAGGATGATTAAATTTGACCCTTTTCAGACCCACTTCGATCCTTTTGCTGGCGAAGACCAAATCTATAAAACTTGAAGGTGTGTAACCCACCATTTTTCATAGTAGAACACCGGTCACGTGTCTACTATCATTGTGATAATCTCTTTCTCTGTTATTGGGGGTGCTACTTGAGTTGCCAAGTCTCTCCATCTTTGGGTGTATTCTTTGAAAGATTTGTGCCCCCTTTTTGCACATGTTATGTAGTTGCATCCTATTCAGAGCCACATCAGAATTGTACTGATACTCTCTAACAAAGGCAACCATTAGGTCCTTCCAAGAATGGACTCGGGAAGGTTCCAAGTTAGTGTACCAGGTAACAACTACCCCAGTAAGACTTTCTTGGGAGGAATGTATCAGCAATTCCTCATCTTTTGCGTATTCCCCCATCTTCTGACAATACATCTTTAGATGGTTCTTGAGACAAGTAGTCCCCTTGTACTTGCCAAAGTCCGGCACCTTGAACTTGGGAATGACCATGTTTGGGTATTAGGAACAACTCTTCTAGGTTAGCAAAGGCATAATCTTCACCTCCTTCAATGGCCCTGAGCCTTTCCTCTAGATGATCCAACTTTCCCATTCCTGCCATAGTCATAAGGGTTTTTAACCGCTGTGGAATGCAAGAGGTGCAGTTGTGGGTGATACTGAGGGCCCTCCAAAGGGTTTTGTAGGGGTATACCACCAACTGCTTGCCCTTCAGCAGCATATCCGAGGCAAGGCTCGAAGTTGGCTAGATCATGGTGGGGAATTTCATGTGTCTCCTCCATGGGTCGAGAGACATGTGCATGATCAGATTGAGGTTGTTGGCTCTCAATGGGTATAGGAGTGGAGTTATTGACATTCTTATTGGGAGTGTACGCCACTTTGGGTGGCGTATAGTTGAGAGGCAAGCCATATGGCAGGAAGGCGTGCTCGTTTTGAATTTGTACATTATGGGGGCTGCCCGTACTTCCCAAATCTTTGCCTACCATATCTGAGGTTGGATGATTCATTTGGTTGATGCCGGATGGGGACATCAGGTTCACCTTAGCAACAACGTGGGTAGCGGCAATTGCAACCGCATTGGCTTCCATTATCTTCTTCACGCTCATCATGGCCTCCATCATTGTGGCCATTTGCTCTTTTATGGCCTCCATTTTTGGCCTTCATCTTCTCTTGCACCTTCTCTGCTTCACCCATTACTCTAGCTCTAGCACGAGTTCGGTAAGGGTGCCGTAAAGCGTTTCCTTTTCTTTTTGATAAGTTCATTTTATTTTATTTTATTTTATTTTTCAAGGAAAGAATGCAATGAGCAATGCAACCAATGAAAAGCATGGATGCATGCGAATGATGTACAGTCGAAGTATTGCGAATATTTACGCAGGATATGGGGTTGAATCAATTTAGATTTTCAACATGGTCCATGACATCTTTGTCAAGGTGAAACTGGAAGTAACAAGGACATCAATAATCCTAAATATGTTTGGAAGTAGACGAAGCATTGATGTGACTCGATTCATCTTTTGCCCCAATTTTGCAAGACGGTTACTTCCATATTTCAACTTGACTTGATGAACCTTTTTGTAAAAGCATGAGCTTGGTTCAACCCTATAATCCAAGGAATGGCAATTCCGATCGCCAATACTTCAACAACATCTCATAGGGATGAATGACTCGGGCATACTTTAAGCTTATGCATGGAAAATGTAATTATGAAATTGAGATACCCGAAGAAACACCATTTCCTAGTTAACCATGCATTAGGTACCATGTTCAATTATTTTGTTTTTAAGTGAAACGGGTTTATGATCCCAACATGGTTGGCTCATGGTACCGAATATATGCAACTAAGAAT
Source organism: Glycine max (assembly GCF_000004515.6). Taxonomy (NCBI): domain Eukaryota; kingdom Viridiplantae; phylum Streptophyta; class Magnoliopsida; order Fabales; family Fabaceae; genus Glycine; species Glycine max. The sequence goes on from NC_038243.2 coordinate 14,436,423, forward strand.
GCAGCGTGAATTTTCGTACTTCCCTTTTTTTTTGTTTTTGTTTTGTAGAGGAAAATACAAGGATCATGTATGAGCAAACAAAAAGTATGTTGAACGCATATGATGATGCAATGACTCATGCAAAATGTGAGGCTGGAATATGATAACGGACAAATGCAGGAACGATATGTTCATTATGATATTATGAAGAGATGCTTATGCGATGCATGATATGAATGCATTTTACGGACACGAGAGCCCGGAAAATTATCTCTTCTTACTTGCGCATTTGGGGGCGCAGTGCCCCATGTGTACAATTAAGAAGGTGATATGGACCTTCCGGCTTCCCGTGACAAAGGACGAGACCAACATACAATGCATGCTAGAGATAAAATGTGGGAGTGACTTGATTCGCACAAGTTTTTTGGAGTAGAAACATGGGACCAACTCATTTTATTTCAAAAAGGAAGTCGTATCTAGTCAAGGTCTTAGAGACCATACAAGTTCCCTAACGATTCCTAATTATGTGGGCCATTAAGTCTATCATATGCTGACAATAGCCGAGAAGCCCATGAATCTCTTCGGGGGCGGAGTAGGTGTCTGCCATCGCCTTGGCCTTGGCTAACAATCGGGGAAGTTCTTGACTCCCGTTCAAGGTAAGAGCAAACCGATCCATCCACATGGTTGCCTCTTGGTGTAAAGAGTCGATCACCCTTCCTCTAGCCTCTTTTTCCGCGTATACTTGGGCATATTCGTCCGCAATCCTATGCTCGTGGGCCGTGGCTAGACCTAACTCTTCTTGGTACTTGGCGATGATAGCTAGCATGTTGGTCTCCGTCTCGCATAAACGCTGAGACAAGCTTTTTTTTTGGACCTTGAACAAGCAATTAACTCCTCTTTCATAACCATGCTATGTGCTCGCGACTGGTCCCTTTCTTCCCTTCGCAACTTGAGTTCATTATTGCTACCCCATAGAGCTCCGCGAAATTTGTTCCGGCCATACTCTTCCTTGCGAGCCCTCTTGGTCTCTTGTTCAAGGGCTCTTGCGGTAATTGCATTCTCTTCCCGTAACCCGGCGCACTCCTTCCGAACGTGTGTAGCAGCCAACTTGAACTTCTCCTTGGCGAGTTTTGCCTTTCCTAACTCGCTTTTGAGAGCTTGGACTTCCTCGTCCTCTTCCGGTGCTTCAAAATTCTCTTCGCTGACGACTTTTAACTTGGCGAGCCAATCTAAACCTCGTATGCGAACTTTCAGCCATTCGTGGTACCCACCAATGATGCCATTACGAATGCCTCTAAGCTCTTGATCTTTCCTTAACGGGGTTTCCCATGCCTTATGGATTCTTTGTATAGTCTTGGAATTTTGTGCGCCGAGATCCCTCACAAGGAAAGGAGACATGCTTTCTTCCGTTGGTGCTCCCCTCATGGGGTACCCTAGTTGTCTTATAGCGAGCGTGGGATTGTAATTAATACAACCCCTCGTTCCTACCAGCGGAATGTTTGGGTATCTTCCACATGAGAAAAGGACTCCTTCTTTTCCTTCCTTCCATCGGGGGAACCAACTGATTGTTCTACCTCCTATCCCGGCCAAGAGCCGGTCCCAATCTATTCTCCTCTTTTCAGTACACGAGCGATGGCTCAGGAGCGGACATGGATGTCTTGTGTCTTGTTGGAACAAGTGTGAAACCAACCAAACACAGAGGGCGGGTAAGCAACAGATGATCCGTGCGCTACTCTTCTCGCACCTTCGGTCAAATGTGTCAAATAGATCTGCCAAGACAGCTACCACCGGACTTTCCTTACTATGGTGGTAGGCAAGGAAAGCGTCGATTGCTGCTAGGTCTATCAAACCATCCACGTTTGGAAAGAGGACGACCCCACATCCATAAACGGGACCCAGTCTCCTTGATTGGCCATACCCCTCGCCTTGTCTTCTAGGTACTTCTGTGGTAGGCCCGCTATGCCGTTCCGAGTCTGTTTTATGCGGTCCAAACCTCTGGCTGAATCCTTGACCACAGTTGCAATTCTGTTCAAAGAGGGGAGACACCCGGAGGGAAGATATGGTTTCCTTCCCCCGAGAGGACATCCTAGAATTTCCTCAAATTCTTCAATGGTTGGTACTAATTGGAAGTCCCCGAATGTGAAGCATCTCAAGGGCTGGTCGTAGTATTGGGTAAGTGATGCAATGGCTTCTATGGACACCTCTGCTATGGTCAATTCTAAGATTTTTCCGTAAGTCTTGCGGAAGGATTGCATTTGGAGGGGTTCCATCAACCGCCCTAATTCCTTGATGCTGGTGGTATCTGGGCTTTTGACCTTGACTTGGTAGAACCTCTTGCCGGTTTGATTTGTTCCCATGCTTACTAAAGTGAGACAAAAGCCGTGCAAATCAAAACTCCGATATCTCATGGGTGGGATGGATGAATGCATGATGGAATGCATATGACACAGATGCAATCTAGGAATGCGGGGGTCCGGGGAATTTGTCCCCTTCTTAGATACGACGTCTAGGGGTAGCGAAATGCCCCAACGCACGTTTTTAAGAAGGCGACACGGACCCTCCGTTGGTTTGTTTATAGTAGGGATCAAGACAGAACCCATATGCAATGCCTATGTAAAAGACACAATGCGGGAATGTACACAGTATGACGATATTTACTGAACATAAGCAAAAGGGTATATGATACTTATGCATGGTAGTGTGAAAAATGGCACGCAGCGTGTTTGCTCCGTGCCCCTATTTAAGGGACCTATAAGGGAGAGAACTAACTAGGCTTTTAGCAATAATCCCCAAGGTAGTCATATCTCTCTTGATGGTTTCTAGAGGTATCATCCCCTTCGAAGAACATATTGCAGCAGTAGGGACTACTAGCAACAATAAGTTTTCGAAGAGAAAAGCTCTAGATGAGGGTTCACTGTAATCAAGCAAGTCGGAGACCTAGCATGATCACAGATTCACCTCCACTCCTTATGTTCCCATGAACCCGGGTATAGGGCCCTTTTTCACTCACAGTGTGTGCAAATAGTGTTAGTGTTTGTGTGCATCAAATGAATAAATATTTACCTCATGCATACATTCTAAAACACACTAAAAGCAACAAAAAGTTTATATACACAAGAACATAAGACAAATAAAGGGAAACCAACAAAGGAGAAAGTCATGATAAAACATTGCACAAGATTAAATGGCCTAACTCTCTAAAAAAACAGTCCCCAGTGGAGTCGCCAACTGTCGCAACCTACCCTTCGGCGGGAGGGCGACGCGTGACTCGCAGGATGCGTGTTCCACGAAAGGAATACGCGCGGAGTCGCCACCAACGTTTATTTGAGGAAAACGTCGGAAAAACCGGAAAAGACGCGATCTACGAACTTTTAAGTGAAAGGTTCGGGAGTTGTATTTACGCACGGGGAAGGTATTAGCACCCCACATGTCCGTCCCAAGGGACGGCAGCCTTTAATCGAATGTGCAAACATGACTTTGATTTTTATGTTCCCTTTTATGTTCTTATATCCTTTATACCCTTTTTATATTTTTTCCTTTTTTGTGGTCGACAAGGGTGTTTCCCTTTGCTCCTACGTATTCCTCAATTTGGGATGAGAAAATCAGACCTACGTAGTTCTTTCGGAACAAAGTGATTGGTTAAGTTGTTTTTGTCCTTTTTGCAAAATATGTTTTTATTGAACAAAAAGGTCATTTAAGGTGTTGGACCATTAAATGATCTTTTGATTTTGAAAGGGGAGAAACGTTAAGGTGTTGGACCATTAACGATCTCTTGTTTTTGAAAGGAGAGAAACGTTAAGGCATTGGACCATTAACGATCTCTTGTTTTTGAAAGGAGAGAAACGTTAAGGCATTGGACCATTAACGATCTCTTGGGGTGGTCGACAAAAGCGGGGCTTTTGCTCCTACGTATCCTCAATGAGGAACTCAGACCTACGTAGTTCTTTCAAAAGCGGTAAAGTTACATGTTGATTTTATGCTTTTGAACGGTCCATGTTAACCGATAAAAGCAAAGAGGACCGTTTAAGGCGTTGGATCTTAAAACGGTTTTTAGTGATTTTCGGACAAAACTTGATTTGTGAGTCTATTTTAGTCTTAGTTTCACTTTGGTTATTAATCAATTCATTCAAGGAAACTTCCAAAGAAAAACGTCCGATTGATTTTTTTAATTTATTTTATTCAAAGATATTTTGATTATTTTATTATTATTTTTCAAGATATTTTGATTATTTTATTATTATTTTACTTTTTTTGGTTTAACCGAGGTTATAGCGTGAACGATCGGTTAGATTTCATTTTAAAAGTGATTAAATGAGATTACAACACAAATGATCGGTTGAAATTCATTTTATCATTATTAGGTGAGAAAACGGCTTAAATAAACGGTAAAAGCGCGTTAAAGACGGAAGAAAAGAAATCGAAAATGAACGAAATAAAGAGGAAAGCTTAAAAAAACAAGAAATGAATTAAAAGTCTCGGATTCGAAAACTTACCCGTTGAAGAACGAAGAACGGATGAAGAACGATGAAGAACGGACGAAAACCTTCACGGATTTGCTTACGGAAACATCTCGGAAGCGTTACGGAAGCACCTCGGCTTGGATTTTCTTCACGGAAACAATTTTTTTCACCCAAAACAGCTAAAATACATAGCCAGGGGGCTGAGGGATGCTTAGAACAGCCCCCTTCAGCCTATTTATAGGAAAAAGGGGGAGGAGGTTGCCGCCCAGCTCGCCCAGGCGACCTTAGCTCGCCCAGGCGAGCTGGGTTGCTTCCTCCAGAAGCAACCCAGCTTCAAAAAACGTTCTGGAAGGCCCAATTCAAAATTTCGAAATTGCTATTTGCACCCCCCCCAATTTTGATAAGTTCACCCCCCCTCTTTCGTAATTTACGGAAAAGTTACGGAAGCCTTACGGAAGCATATAGGACTTGATTTTCTTCTTTTTTTCTCTTCCGTCTCACCCGTATTAAGTTAATTATGCTTATTTAGAGTTATGGGAATTTTACGGAAGCATTACGGGTGTCCCGGAAGCCCCGGAATCCCATTTTTCAACAAAACGGGGGGTGTGGTGGCCATCTAGCTCGCCCAGGCGAGCTCAGCTCGCCCAGGCGAGCTAGGTTACTTTAATCTTAAGCAAGAAATTGCCCAGAAACCTCTAGAAGGGCCCAGATTCGAAAATTACTGTTTGCACCCCCCATTTTACTAAATACACCCCCCTTTGGCTTTTTTTGGTGATTCTTTTTTCGTAAAGTTACGGAAACTTATAAATTTCGTAACGATACTTGTTTTCTTTCCGTAATGTTACGGAACCTTGCGGATTACATAATCATCCCCTTTTTGACTTACGGAATGTTACGGAACCTCACTTAATTATGCAACGATGCTTCCATTTGATTTCCGATGTGTCACGGAAACTTACGGATTGTGCATCAATACTTTTTTTGGTTTTTCGGCATGTCCTGGAATTTCACAAATCGCCTAATGATGGGTGCCAAGCACCTCACGAGGACCAAAGAATGGTCGCACGTCATCAAGCAAAGGTCCCCGGACGAAATTAGGGTATGACAAGAGGTTGGTTTCGTTAAATTTTAAGTCGCACGCAAAACGATGATTTTTAACTAATTAATTAGGAATTAACCCATAACCTCCCAGTTATGGATTTCTCTCCCTTAATTAGTCCGACCCGCATATCTTGCCCCCGCTATTCTTACTCTAACCAAGAACATATATGCATATACACTGAATAATACTTATATATATAATCATTCAAAATACATCTTTTTTCGAAAATTCCGGGTAGAAATTTCCAGGATGTTACATCATCAAAATCATGTATACATACATTCACATTCTCCCCCTTTTTGATGATGACAAACATGTGATTTCTTCTCAACACCATCAAAGCTTGCATGATTTACATTCTCCCCCTTTCTCAAGCAAATTCTTAATTCTTCTTGACATCATCAAAATCTTCATGATTTACATTCTCCCCCTTTTTGATGATGACAACCACCTGTAGGTTAGGAGCAACAACAAAGAAAAAATATCTATTTGCATATAGTTTACTCCCCCTTGGTTTTGCAATGATTGCTTATATGAGAAAGTTGAAGATTTCATATTTTTCATATGTAAACAAATTGTCTCATAAACAATAGATAATTTTTCTTACTATTTTATCTTTTATCTTTCTCTCCCCCTTTGTCAACATCAAAAATAAATCATGAATAGAGAGGAGAAAGATGTTACCACTTGTTGCAATGTATGAGAATCAAGTGATACCAAAAGACATTAAAACAATCATTCAATATTAATCAAGCAAAAACAAGTACAATAACACATCAATCAAACACAATCAAATACAATCAATTATCAAATATTTCAAATCAAATTAATTAAATTAACAATCAACTAACTATACACAATAATTTCTATTAAAAAAATTTCAAATTTCAAATTTCAAATTTTAAATTTTAAATTCCAACTTCCAACTTCAACTTTTAGTAACTTCCCCTTCCAACTTGCATTTTCAACTTTCAACTTCCAATAACTTTCACTTCCAACTTCCAAATTTTAATTTCAAATTTCAAATTTTAATTTTCAATATCAAATTTCAATTTCAAAATTTCCTTTTCTAAATTTGAAATAGTTTTCTTAAAACATGAAACTAATTTGAAAAGTTTAATAGATTCTTTAAAAACAATCAAAAACTCAATCAGGAACAAACATCAAAGACAATACAATCAAACACACAATCAAAAATACAATCAATCAATCATCAAACACAGTCAATCAAATTCAATCATAATCATCAAGAACAGTTTAAACTCAAGTAGAAAACAAGCATCAAAAGTAATCAATTAAAGACAAGTGACCTGTTGGTATCATTTGATATTACTTGTTGGGGTTGTTGATCAAGTGACCTTTGTTTGTTATCTCCATATATCGCATATTCACTTTTCTTGGGGAGAAATGTGAATAAACTTTGATGCATGCCATGTGTTTGGAGAAATTACTATCAATGTATCAACTTTGCTCTTCTCCATTTTCATAGTCTTTCATCATGATACCCAGACTTGTGATTTTCTTCTCTGAATCACTTGAATAATTTATGACATTATCTTCCCAAGTGATATATCCTTTCTTTTCTTTCTTCTCTTTGAAATTCATCTTGTCGGATTTTTCCATTCTTCTTTTAAACACAAGACAATTGAATCTCATGTGCCCAAGTTGATCGCACTCAGCATTTTGGGGCTAAAGATGAACCTTCTTCTTTCTTCTTTCATCATCATCTTCTTTCCTCTCTAGTTTTTTTTTATGTAGTTGCATTTCTCTCTACCATTGTAGGAATAAATGAATCAAATTCAATGGCTTCCCATATCTTTAGATCTATGGCTTCTATAAAGATCTGCATTCGGGATTTCCAATAATGATAACCCTCACCATTGAACATAAGAGCCTATTGATAGAATTTTCCTCAAAAAATGGAAATTTGGATGAGGCCATATCTATTCTTAAAGTTTTTAAACTTTATACAAGAATCCCGCTCTGATACCACTTGTTGGACCTTGTGGCCTCAATAATCTTAAGAGGGATAGGCTTAGAATGCAGAAGAAGCAACAACAATCAATTTAATAATGTTCTTTAAACATGCAAGACACAATTGATTGCAACAAAATAAATAAGATAAGGAAAGAAAGAATGCAAACACAGTTTTATACTGGTTCGGCCACAACCCGTGCCTACATCCAGTACTCAAGCAACCCACTTGAGATTTCCACTATCTTTGTAAAATCCATTACAAAGTCTGAACCACACAGAGACAACCCATCCCTTGTGTTCAGGAATCGTTTACAACAAGAGACTCACAGTCTCTTAACCGATCTCATTGAATAAGAAGAATGGAAGAAGAATTCTCTCTTCAAGAGAAGAATATTACAATGAAGATCATGTAAGAATCCTTATAGATTTTGCAAATGTTTGGCCAAGGATTTCTTTTGAGAGAGCATTTGACAATGAAGTTCTTTTGGAATCTCTCTCATTGTCTTTTGAGAGGATAAGACATTTTTGCCGAGCAAAACTCTCTCTTCAATTTCGGCCCAAGTCACACATATATATAGGCCTTTGATGGCCATTAAAAATCCAAATGATAAGATGTGACTGTTGGCGATATTCCTTGAAAATCCTCTCTGGTAATCGATTACAGAATTAGTGTAATTGATTACACAGCTGTTTTTCTTGAACAGTTGTGACCCTTCATTTAAAATTTGAATTCCCAACATTCAGAGTCTCTAGTAATCGATTACATATGATGTGTAATCGATTACACACTTTCAAACCATTGGTAATCGATTACATGTATTGGTAATCGATTACATGTGCCTTGAATGACTTGAAACCTTTCATTGTGAGGCAAGGCTTGATCTTGAAGGAATCTTGAATCAAGGCTTTGTTTGTTGAAACAATCTTGTATTAATCTTGAAGCAAAATGAGCCTTGTTTGATTCTTCTTTTGACATCATCAAAATCATGTATACATACATTCACAATCTTGGCCTACCTTTAATAATTGGCAAAAAGAAAAACAAGCTTTTGGTTTCATCAAAGAAAGACTTTGGAAGCACATCAAACATTGGGCTTCCAAAATTTTTTCAAAGGCCGGTAAAGAAATCTTAATTAAATCTGTTGTTGTTCAATCCATTCCTACTTATTGTACGAGTATTTTTCTCCTCCTTTCCACTCTTGAGGATTAGCTTCAAAGATGATGAATTATTTTTGGTGGGGTTCAAGCAATCAATCAAGAAAAGGTATCAATTGGCTCCGATGGGACAAGCTCACAATGAAAAAAGAATTTGGAGGTATGGGCTTTAGACAACTTCATGCTTTTAATCTTACAATGCTAGGGAAGCAAGGTTGAAGATTATTGACCAACCAAGATACTATGGTTTCACAAGTGCTGAAAGCTAAATATTTTCCTTGAGGGAATTTTTTGGATGCCAAGTTAGGCAATAATCCAAGCTATTTTTGGCATAGTATTCATTTTCATAGGTTGTTGTCAAGGAAGGCATATTGAAGTGTAATGTAGCTCCATGTAGAGCTTGTAGGCCTTGGATCTTCTTCATCAATGGAGTCATTTGCTTCTTGAAGATCAATGGTAACGAAATAAAAAAGGAGGAAAGGAGATTTGAGATGCCACTTCAAGGAGAAGATGAGTCAAGAAGAAGCTCACCACCATAGGAAGCCATGGATAAGAGCTTGAAGGTAGGAGAAAATGAGTGGAGGGGGAGGGAGAGAGGGAATGAAATTTTGAGAGAGAGAAGAGGGAGAATGAGGTTTGAACTTTGAAGTCTAATTTCTCAAATCTTCAAAGTTGCGAAATGCACACACAAGACCTTTATTTATAGCCAAAGTTTTGTAGAAGCAAAGCTTCCAAGAGTATTTTGATGATGCCAAAGATTATTAAAGATTCATTCAAACAAGATTAAAGAATCAAGAAGATTCAAGTGAAGATTCAAGAGAAGACTCAAGATATGCAAGAACCTCAAGAAAAGCATCAAGATAAGTATAAAAAGAATTTTTCAAAGAAAAGAGTGAATAACACAATTTGTCCAAAAGAATTTTTCAAAGAAAAATCTTTTACCAGAGTTTTTACTCTCTGGTAATTGATTACCATAAGGCAGTAATCGATTACCAAAAGCACAAAACAGTTTTATAACTGTTTTACAAAGTAGTAATCGATTACCATGGGCATGTAATCAATTACCAATGTTTATGAACTTTGAATTTCAAATCTCAAGAGTCACAACTTGTGACAAAATATTTTCAAAATAGTGTAATCGATTACATAATATTTGTAATCGATTACCAGTGTTTTTTGAACTTTGGATTTCAAACCTCAACATGAAGAGTCACAATTTTTTATAAAATAAACGGTGTAATCGATTACACCATTATGGTAATCGATTACCAGTGATTGGTTTTGAAAAATTTCCAAAAGTCACAACTTTTAAAGTGACTGGTTTTTGAAGAAATTGCCAAGAGTCGCAACTTTTTTTAAAAGTGACTGGTTTTGAAGAAATTGCCAAAAGTCACAACTTTTAACATGGTTTCTTCAAGAGCCATCAAATGACTATAAATAACCATGGCACGAATTGATTAACACTAATTCTAAACATCTTTCAAAAAGTTTTTGTTCAACACTTGCTTTGTCAAGAAAAGTTCATTGGGAAAAAACTTTTGTTATTCTATTTTCTTCCTCTCCTCCATTCTTACAAAAAGCTTTTCAAGAGACCTACTCTTGGTGACTGTTTTCAAGAGAAGGTCTTCTTGGTTGCAAACACTAAACACAAGGGACCAACATTCCTTGGATTCATTGTAAGAAGCAAGATTTGCTTCTAGGTTGATCACTGGACACAAAAGACCAACATCTTTTGGGTTCATTGAAAGAAGTGGGTATAACTTCTTGGTTGTTATCACTGGACACAAGGGACCAATGTTCCTTGGGGTTCATTGCAAGAAGTGGGAATAACTTCTTATTTGTAATCACTAAACACAAAGGAGGGAAGTCCTTTATGGTTCATTGCTTGTAAAGGATTTTACAAGGATAGTGGAAATCTCAAGCGGGTTGCTTGGGGACTAGACGTAGGCACGGGTTGTGGCCGAACCAGTATAAATCCTGTTTTACATTCTCTTTTCCCTTAATCTCTTTTACTTTCTGTAGTGTTTATATTTCTTTAAGTTTAATTCTCCTTATTTGTTATTCAAGTAACTTAGAATTAAAGAAATAATTAAATCTAGAGGATATCTAAGAAAGGGAAATTTTTAATTAGGAATAGTCAACAAAATCTTAATTCAATCTCCCCTTCCTAAAATTTCTTAGGCCCCTTGTCCAACAAGTGTCACACAAAATTGTAGAGAAATTTGAATTTCTATTCAAATTTCACTTGAATTTGAATTTGTGGAGCCAAAATTTCACTAATTATGTGATTAGTGAATTTTAGCTATGGTTGAGCCCACTAAGTGTTTTTATGTGTCATGAGACTTGTAAAGCATAAAGGACATGTACAAAGTGTGACTAGATGATGTGACAATGGGGTGTAACAAGCAAATGCTCACCTCCCCCTTAGGCTGATCCGAAATTTAATAGGATCGGGCTTCTCTTAATTCAATTAAATTTCTCTCCCAACACACACTTCAAATAGTGCACTTAATTCAGGTGAAATTACAAAACTACCCCTAATACAAAAACTAGTTTAGGTACCCTAAAATATAAGAGCTGAAAATTCTACATTGCTAGGGTACCCTCCCTACACTATGGAACCTTAAATACAAGGCTAAAAAATAATGAAACCCTAATCTAATATGTACAAAGTGGGTTCATACTTAGCCCATGTGCCCAAAATCTACCCTAAGGCTCATGAGAACCCTAAGGTCTTCTCCTGCATCTTTGGCTCAATCTTCTTGGAGTCTTCTCTCTAATGCCCTTGGGGGTAGGAGTGCATCAAAGTGAAATATTGGAAACGGTCTATCCATAAACCTTTGGTGTCAACCATGGCTCAACTCTCCCAAGGACCCTACATTTCATCTACAAGGCCCCTCGGGTTGCAGTCCCTCACTGTTGGAGATATCATAGATCATCAAAGAAAGGAATCGCGAGGTAATCTCATTGATTCTATCTTGAACCAATCAAATGCACATGCTATTAAATCTATTCCGCTTATTAATATATCTGATGATGATAGACTGATATGGAAATTCTCTCCAAATGGCTCTTTTTCTGTTAAAACTTCATGACATTGCATCATGGAAAAATTGTTGAAAACTAACCACTTGAAGGTTAATAGAGAGTAGCATTTAGTTTGGAATCTGCATATTCCTCCAAAGACAAAACATTTCTTATGGAGGACTCTGAGAGGTTGTTTACCAACACGTCAAAGACTTCTTGCTAGAGGAGTTAATTGCCCGGCCATCTCAATTTTGTTTCTAATCAGAAGCTTCCGAAAATGAATGGCATATTTTTATAGCAGATGTTAAAGCCAAGGGCATCTAGATTGCTGCTAATCTTTGGGATGTGATTTGAAAAAAAAATAGATTCTACTCACAGTTACCATGATCTCATTTTCTTTTTTCTCGAGCACCTTCAACCGCATGACTCCAACATGGTAGCTTTGTCATTATGGTGCATATGGAAATCTAGAAACCATAAGCTTTGGAAAATATAGAAACATCTGCCTCTATTGCAGTTTCTTTGGCACAAAATTTTTTATTTGAATGGCTATCTGTGCGCAAGAAGAACCACACGAACACTTTGCCTCCTCAAGTTGCAGCTACTTATGTATGGAACCCCCCACATACAGGTTCACTTAAATGCAATCTTGATGCTGATCATTTCATTAACCAAACACAAGTTTGGTATCGGGTTTTGCATTCGTGATGGCAAGGGTACTTTCATAAAAGCCAAAACAAAGCTCTGTCAAGGAACACCTACTCCACATGAAGCTGAAGTTTTTGCTTTTCATCAAGCCATACAATTGATTCAGCAACTCAATCTCCATAATGTTATGTTTGAACCTGTTTGTAAAATGATTAAGGATAACATAGCAAATTCAACAGTAGGACAAAATGCTTTCCATTGTTTGTTAGCCAAATGTTGGACATCTCTTTCTTCTATCCAAATCTCTTGTGTGAGTTTAGTAAGGAGGCAAGCAAATTTTGTTACTCACAAGTTAGCTAACACATTGATTTTTCATGATAACTCCCATAATTTTATTTGTATTCTCACATTTGTACAAGTTATTCTCCTTAATGAAATGATATGATCATGTTTTTTCAAAAAAAAAAAAAAAACACACACACACACACCCTCTTAATATAAGATGTGTTTGTTATTAAATATTTTCCTTCATTAGGATTTTAGTCTTTCGAAGTTTATGAAATTTTATTCAATTATTTATTTTAATTTTTTATAGATTATTTTCATAAACTTTTTTCATTATAATTTTGTTTGAAATATTTAAAGGAATAAATTAGAAGCAAAAATTATACTTAAAGAAAAAAGTTACTGAAGAATTATCAAACAAAAAAATGAACTTATTTTAAAAAATAAAAATCGTAGATTAAATTAGAAAATTATAAATTTTAAGGAATAAAATTTAATTAAATTAATATTTTTTATGAAATTAAAACTTAAGCTAAAATACGTTTTTATCCCACATCTTAATTATTTTATAGTTTCAATTTAATTTTTTATATTTAAAATTTTATACTTTGTTTTCTAAAATATCTATTAGGTTAAATTACTTTTTTTAGTTTATCACATTAACCTATATAATTTGATAAGAGTTGACACTTTTAGATAGACATTTTCATGTCAGATAAAATTAACATTTAGTTTAATCATTTTAAGAAATCAAAATATTTTTTTAAGAATTAAAATACTAAAATAAATGTAAAAAATATTACCGACTTTGAGTTTAACTTTACTCAAATACTAGTCGGTAACCCGTGCGCATGCACGGGTCTTTTGTCTAAATGATTTTCGATGGAAGAATAAAAAAAAAAGACATTGTAAAAAGATAAAAGGAATAACATTCATATTAAATAGTTGTAATGTCAAATTGTTTGAAGATAAATATAAAGACGTCGGAAATAAACATAAACAAACATTGTTTTGCAAAATAACATTGTAGATTTTCCTAATCTATATCACTATCATCCCAATCAATTGCACGCCTGATGACAACTTCCCAGATCTTCTCAGCACGCCTATAGTAGAATGAGAGCTCGTCTCCATGGCTAAAATCACCTTCTTGAAGGAATTTATACCAAGGGAGAGTGACATACTTATCACCAATGCCTTTGTCGAGCACAACTACATTCCATTGCAGTGGAGGTCTGAATCTTCTGAGAATTGTCATATGATCACCACAGTGGATTAGGCATTGTGTGACAGAGGCTGAAGTTGCTGAAGGGAAAAAAAAGAGTTAGGCATTGAAATTAATATTTGTATAGAAGATATAAATGGATATGAATATTTTACCAGTGGATATGGTGCGCCTAGCATTGATTGGGTGATTTCATATGTTCAGATGTGTTTTCTTGTTGCACGACACCTTTAGCATTTCTGCTGGTCTAATGGTGGAGTGAAGTGGAGGTCAAATTTTGAGGGGTGGTCGCAGGCCAAGAAATTTATCGTCACAGATTCATAAATCTGCAGTTTTGTCCTCAATCTTGTTAGGCCATCAGCAAAGTAAAGTTTGCCTTTGTGTTGTCTGACTTGAATTTCGTAGGTTTCCCCATCATACTTAAATTCAACAATTTCAAGATAATTTGGTAGCCATTGGCGATGATAGAAGCCTAGTATTTCTATGGCGTCTTGCAATGGAGAAAAAGTATTTATAAAAGGAAAAACAATATCAGAAGCACAAAGGATAAAATATGGAAATGAAGGTTTTGATTTAACCTTGTCACAATGGAAGGCAGCTTTAAATTGCAATATCAATGGTTGTCTGATAGCAGGCAATCTCAACTGCAGTGCAATGAGAAAAAAATGGACTTAGCATTTAAAAAACATTTATATCGACTAATTTAATTGTCTGTAGGTCTAAATTGGGGTGTTGCTGCAATGTAGTAGTAATTGGATTTAACAGTTCTAATTTAGGATAATTAAAATAAGATAAGAGAAGATGCATATAATATAACACGCAGGAAATTAGATGCAAAACATGAAAATAAGGAATACAGAACATGCATAATTCATGCAGAGTAGCGAAAGTCAAAGATCAAACGATGGCTGAAGAAAATAAAACAGAGATCAGAAAATGCAGCAAAAGCAAATACAGTAGCAACAAAAGTTCTTAATCAGAGATCATATTATCAAACAGATAAGAAAATGCATTTCATGATTCGAATTAAATGCCAAAAGCAAGAATGTTTGAAAGAGCAGAATCAGGATTATAAAGAGAATATGATAGATGATGTATATCAGAGATGATATGAACGAACAAATAAGAAAATAAACTTCATAACGCTAATTAAGGACCAAAAGCAAAAGAGTTTGAAAGGGCAGAGTCAGCATCATAAAAACAATGTAATAGATCGTGTATATAACCGAACTACTTAGAATCTTAATACAATAGTTGGAAATAATAGTAATAGAATGCTACGAAATTTAATAGGCATTTAAAAAGATTTAACTTAATATTGTTTCTGTTTTGTTTAGGATGGGGCATAATCGCACAGGATATGCATAGGCTGTTTTTTCTTACATGCATGAGTCAAATGTTATTCTAGATGGCATGCTACCTATGGTTCATTGACAGTGACAATATAGTAACATCATTCAAAATTATTGAATAATTTTCAGGATTCGTTAGCAATGAAGAAAAGTAAATTAATATTTAAATTTCTTACTATCTATTTAACAATAGAACATCAGAATCACTGGAACAAGTTTTTGAATTAGTATCAACAAAATGTCCAAATTGAACATGCATTGCGATAAAAGCATAACATGAATGCAAAAAGTGTGAGGGACAAAAATATGATTTAAACGTTACTAATATCTAAAGGGTAAGATAGATGATAATGTAGTATGCAAGAAACCTAAGACAATGGGCACAAATAAATGAAGCAGAAGCAGGGAAAATTGAATTAGGGCTTTTCCACAAGAAAGAAAGTTGAGTGAGACAATGATGGATTCAAACGTAGAATTGTTCAATATGTCTGTCCTAAATTGGAATTCGAAAACTTACAAACATAGATGCCAAGATGTTGAATTTTGGTTTGGGATATGGATGAAAAATGTAACCAAATGCAAGGAAAAAATCAGGAAATGAATGAACATGCAGTCAGGTTTGGGCTTAGGCTTACCTTGCTTGAGGCAGTCGATGAAGCGGGAGACATGGTGGTAGTCGCTTTGAGAGAATAATTTGGTTAGAATTGAAATGAAGGTGGTAGAGAAATGAACTGTGGTCTGATGATGTAAAGTAGTGGGTGATGGAAGGGTCATTGCTTTTCGGGGGGGTGTAAGTGACGGCAAGTTAAGTAGTTTGGGAACTGTGGAGCATTGAATGTTCTGTTCAAAGATTGGACGTGAATTGGCAGAATGATAAGTATGAAAGATTGTGGTGGTGGAGGCAGGTGAAGAGGTATTTTTATTGCTGAATATAACAAAGAGTAAGTTAATTTTTTCTATTGTTATAAATACAATTTGCATCATCAGATGAATGACCTGTCTAATGCTGAAGTCGATAATGATTTGGCATAGATAATATTTTGCAAGGCCAATTGATTATCTAAGAAAAGATAAATGGTTATACTAAAAGAATAATAATAATTGTATCATCCTAGGAAAACAGCCAGAGTAACATATAGAATTCATTTGCTGAATGGTAGTATTTCAATTGAGATAAGCATTTTATTTTCTTTCATGCAATTCATGAAAGAAATGGTTAATTTGGAGTTCATGAAAAGGGATGAAAATTTAAAATGCAACAAATAAGAAAATGCACTCCATAAAGGAAGACTGGTTTTTTAAAATTAATGAATTATAGATTGGCTCATTTAATGATGTTTTAACTGTATATCAGAGATCATATGAGTAAGAAGCAAATACAGTTGTGGTTAGAATTAAATTTGCAATCAGAAATAAATTGGATTTACCTTCTAATATTTGTAAAGACCTCTTTGAAAACCACATTCGTGGTTGAAGTAATTTTTTTTTTTGTCCAGATCATGTATTAAAATTCGAAGTCCTTTCTTTGACTTGACTCTTGATAATGCAACATATAGTTGGCCATGTGAAAAAACTGGTTTTGGCAAGTAAAGTCCAACTGAAGATAGTGATTGTCCCTGGGATTTATTAATTGTCATGGCATAAGAAAGCATTATCGGAAATTGTCTCCTCAATAGCTTAAAAGGCCATGGTGACTGTGAAGGCGACATAGACATTCGTGGGATATAAACATGATCTCCGATATTTGTCCCAGAAATTATGTCAGCTGCAATAACATGTTTTGCTAGTCTTGTGATAATTAACCTAGTACCGTTACACAACCCTTGAGTTTGGTCTAAGTTCCTTAATAGCATTATTGGTGTT
Organism: Glycine max; assembly: GCF_000004515.6. NCBI lineage: Eukaryota > Viridiplantae > Streptophyta > Magnoliopsida > Fabales > Fabaceae > Glycine > Glycine max. The sequence continues at coordinate 14,453,496 of NC_038243.2, forward strand.
CCAATCTTGAGTTTGAGCAGTGATTGGGTAAGCCAGATGTTGTCAATGAATTCAGAAATTCAGTTGTCAGTGAGCGGAAATGACAACTTTCAATGGTTTCGGATTTGTCAACTGAATCAGAGCTTAGATATTCCATTTGTTCACCTATTAATATTTTAGACATAAAAAAGCAAATTCATCAACCAAAAATGTAAAATCCAGGAAAGTTGATTAAAAAATGAAAAACAGAATAACATAATTTACTATATGATTACCTGGTATCATTGTAAGCATATAATCATTAACTTGTTGTACTGTTTCATTTGTAGAAGCTAATATTGCTCTGGTTTGGAAGTATTCAGGATCATTGTGATGATGAGATAGATATGGAAATGTAGAGCTAATTATACTATGAATAGGATCATTATATTCTGTGATTAATAGTTCTTGTGGAATTTCAATAGTAGCATAGCCATCATTTTCATCTCCAATAATACCATCACCAATATCTATAATCCACTGTGCAAAAGTTGCAGTTTCTTCTTGATCTGTTGCTTGCATGTTGTTTTGTAAACGCATGTTTTTTGTCAGTCTCAAGATCTGACAATGATCCCATAGATAAGAGGAATTAATTGTTGCGTTAACAATATCAGAGCCGCTGCCTCTTGGAATGACTGGCAGGATCTGCCGGAAATCTCCACCAAAGACCATGACTTTACCTCCAAAGATTTTATTGTCCTTTGAGTTGTGTTTGATAATATCTCTAAGACTGTGATCAAGTGCCTCAAAACAGAATTTGTGAGCCATGGGTGCTTCATCCCAAATGATCAGACTTGTCTGATTTAATAGTTCAGCTAATTGAGTTCCTTGATGGATATTACAAGTTAAGTTTTCAAAAACTGGAATTGGAATTTTAAATTTTGAATGTGCAGTTCTACCTCTAGGCAATAGCAGAGAAGCTATGCCGCTAGAGGCTACCATTATTACAATTTTATTGTCAGCTCTCAGTGAACTTGCAAGTGTTTTCCAAATGTATGTTTTTCCTGTACTTCCATATCCATAGAGAAAAAACATACCACCTTCATCTTTATTAACAGCTTAAACAATCTGGTTGTAAATTGAAGCTTGTTCATCTGGAATCATCGATATGTGGTGTTAGATTTAAAGAAAAATGAAGTTAAAATACTAATTTATAGATGAGAAAAGCTAAGAAGGAAATGCACATAATAATTTTCAGAGGGGTAAATTGCTTTGTAGTTAATGTACCTGTCATGTGAGAAAATAGATGTTCAAACTCTGATCTAAGTTCTTCATTGTTGTAGTTTAGTTCAACTAATATAAGGCTATTGTCTAGATAAGCTGGACAATTTGCATCCTCTGGATATGGCATTGAAGGATAGTCTCTAAGCGATCTTTGATTTGCTTGCAGCAGTTCTTCAATTTCAAGCAAGACCAAATTTTGAAAAGTTCTATCATCAAGCTGTAATGCTAATACACAAAAGGGAAAAAAGTCAAATTATGTGTCGCATCAATATTGATTTGTCTGATGGGAAATTAGCACTAACCTGGACTTGTTGATGATTTTTTATAATTATAGACAATGTCATCAGCCATCCAATGCCAATTTTGGTCCCAAACTTGTTCAGGTTTGCTCATTGTTGCAATTAAAAGTAACAACACAAATAGCTTTCTTATATAATGTGCTGAACCCCAGTCTTTTGCTTCCTTGATTGCCTCAATAAATTCTTTATCATCTTGTAAAAATCCCATAGCAAAACATGCTTCTTTATATGTAGAATACTGAACATTATCAACTATCCTTAAATCCTCAAATGAGGTAGGTCCTTTACAAACAGTAAGCATCATTCTCAAATAAAATAATTCCCCTATAATTGGTGGAACCCATAGTAATCTGCCAATGGTATAGCCTTTCTTCCTAAGGTGCCAACATCTTTTCTTCTGATTGTATACAAACTTAGAAACAAATTCTGCATAAGTAAGATTTCTCCCTTCAACAGAATTTTGGTTGGTGTTCATCCATGAAATAAACTTTGAATCAGAGATGCTTGGCTTAGACAATACATCATCAATATCATCATGGTCTTCGTAGAGAACACTATGTTGGCCTGGAAGATGGAAGTGTAATCTTTCAACAACAGGTTTTCTTCCATGTATTGGAAATCCAAAGATTCTCCAAGTAGATTCACAGGGACATATGTATCTGTTAGGAAGATAGAAGTAGTTGTTATAACAATGATGATCAGATAAATTAGAGATCAAGTTTTAATAATACCTGCAATCTAGATATTCTTTGATCTCATCATTATGAGTGCCACCATTCTCAGTTTGACCATTATCTTCATCAATCAAAACAGCAGTCACTCTATCATATCCCTTGTTGATGTACTTAAATAAATATTTGATAGAAGTGTTTTAGTTACACCATTCAATATTGATATGCGCTTGGTATTTTCTGAGCAATCTTGGATTGTAAGGTACAATATACCTGTTATCAATTATAACACCATTTTTCTCAATTGCATTACCATTGTTTCTTCTACGATAGACTGGAAAACCATCAGCATCTAAAACAATATGCAGATGGAACATTTTAGGATAGAAATGACTACACTTGCCTTCTTTCATGCATGGAGATCCAGGATTCAGACTTCCACATGGACCATGAACCATATGGTTTTTTACTAATGAATACAGTTCTGGATCATCTTGCTGTGAAGGTATCTCTGCTGATATAATTTGATCAATTTCATCTAAGGATGGGTATTTGTTATCAGGATGTAAAAAAAGCAACAAATGGACATGAGGCAGCCCTCGTTTTTGAAATTCTATTATATACATATCTGCAATTTATTAGTAAGTCTGTTAATAGACAACAATTAAAGTTATTAGATATGATTGTGTGATTAATATTGGCAGTGTAAAATAACAATGTCACACATAATATAAATTCACCAAACTTAGAATCAACTTACATACAATAACTTTGCCTAGCATGTGATTCTTTGTCAGGTCCATAAGCATTTGTTCATACTTTAGTTTGAAGACTCTGGATATTATGTCTAGCCTATCTGCTGCTTTCAGATTCAACGGATTCAGCAATCTATGGATTTTAGGCCAGTTTGGATTGCAGGTTAAAGTAATAAACAGATTTGGGAAGCCCACATGGCTACATATGACCATACCATCAAAATAAAGTTGATCCATATAGCGCGGACTGCCAACAAAAGTTGAAGGCAAAATGACTCTTTTACCTTTATTTAGGCCTTTCCTGCTTCCATCATCCAATGACTGTTGTAAGCTACAAAACTTGTCAACTCGAAGTTTTTTTTTGTTGTTTCTGATGTAAGAAAGCCTTTCTGACTCAACCATAGTATACCCGTCAACAAAAAATTGTTGGAATAGTCTCCTAGAATTCAACAAAGTTTTAGACTCATTTGATCTGCATTGTAGCCTATAAGAAAACCACTCCCTCATTGTAAGATGATTTCTTTTCCTTTTCTTACCATCTGATCGACTGCTATGTAGAATATCAGGTCTATATCCATCTTCCCCGTAAGGAAATAAGAGAGGGTATTGTAGAGCTAGATAGCTAGAATGTAATTCATCGATCCTTTGTAGTTGTCCATGCTGAGTTTCAATAATAATATCTCTTTTTGAATTTGCATCAAAATCGCCTACTATTAGTGCTGCAACTTCAGGAACAGTAAATACATTATATGTACGACCATCTTTCTCATGATTAGAAATCAATTTCAACTTGATATTATCCACTTGAACATCTTGCAATCTATCTCTCGCCATCCTGAAAGTTTTTGCATGCACGTTGTATTCATCCAGCATCTCACTAAGTTGTGAAACAATGTGTTCTTGAATTTGATTATGTGGACTGTTGAGCAAAGCAAACAATTATATATACGATGATTGCAAGATTAGTAATGCAGAATAAACAATTGAATTATGTTTAAATGTAAGATTTTTTTATCAATGTTGTGCATTTATAATAATAACAATGAAAGACTAACTACCTTATTGCATTAATCCTATTATGCACTTCATTTTCTGTGTCAAAGATATACAATTGTGCAAATTTTGGTTCTTTCCCAGGCATTGGTAACATGCTACCTATTCTATGACATGGTTGACCTTGAATTCTTATTGTAGGAGGTCCTCTTGAATGATTAATTGATTTGTCAAACTTAATACCAGCAGAAGTAAAGGCAAACATCATGTTATATGTCCTTATGTTTTGTTGGTAATTTTTACTATCAGATGTACCATGATCATACAAAAGTTGGTAGAGATATTTAGGTGGATTCTGTAACAATGGAAGTTCAACTTTGCCATTTCCACAACATAAACTGAATCTTGAATTTGTAGTTCTAATATCTTTTGAGACTTTTTCATCATACCACACATTTGCATTACAGTGACTACACTGCATGAGTTGGTCACCAAGATCAGAATATCTTGAAATAATTTAATGACATATGGAAAAGTGAGGTTGGTCATTGAAAATGTTTTAGGAAATCATGTAAATTGAAACACGATAAACAAAAGCAGTTTTGTACAGTGAAAGATATTCGACAGTAAGCTAATAACATAGTGCTTATGAATATTAATCGTTACCTTCTCTATTAATTACGGGGTCATTAGCTGAGGACATATAATTTTGGTTTTCAGGTGAAGAAACTGAAACACAGCCTATGAAAATTGCATTTAGATTAGATTAAAGCATTATAATGTTGAAAATTAATTTGATAAAGTCGATTTTAATTGGTACCTTGTGTTGATTCAGAACTCTCATCCTCTGATGAATCACGAATATTAACTAAAAAAGTGAATTAAATCTAAGTTTAGTGGAATTTATTTAATGTGGAATGGATTCACATAATATTGAATGCACCTTACAGTTTGCTTGTCTTTGTGTGAAAAAAATTATGGATATTGTATTACTAAATCAACAAACTAATTAAAATTATTAACTGTAATTTGGAAGATGATATTTTGAATTGGTCACAATCAATATTCTGAGCCTGATCATTAACTTTGTGCTGCCTGATACCTTTATTCTTTATCCTGGCTTGTGTTGTATCACGATGATTTGCATGCTCATGGTTATCCATGTTCTTGATGGTTGTTGTTAATCTTGACTGAGTTATAAAATTTTTACTGACTTCTTGTTTCAATGTTACAATACATGCTAAATTAAAATTGCAAAAGTCCATGGACATGCAGAAAAGAAATGTTATTCCACTCGGACCAAGACATAACTTGACTTGTTGACTAAAATTATCAATGTTGATAGCTGGTTAAATGGATCATACTTTGATAAAAATGATTAGACATGCATGTATAGGCATGATTATAACGATGGTTTTGACGGCCACATTAAAACTTGAAAAGTAAGTAATAAAAAGTAAGCATAAGGAAAAACACTAAAATTATGAATGCTGACAGCTAATTAAATGCACTAAAATGATTAGACATGCATTTATAACCATTATTATACCTATGCTTTGGCGCCATCGATAAGAAATGTGATATCGAAAATGTTATGCAGAATTAGGATGTCAACCTAAAGAGAAATTGTTTTTTTACTTGTCTTATTAATTGTACATCATATGGAGACATATGATGAAAGATGGAGTAAATTTATCAAATATCCGATTCTGCATTTGCCAAAGTAAAATCAAGCAAAAAATGACATCTAAAATAACAAATCATGCTAAACGATGATTGATAATAAAGAAACACATAATTACATATCATTGATGATCCAAGATCATGTTTCTCAAGACTCCAAAGCTGATACTTTTGTCTTGGTGTGTATATTCTGCTGTTAGAAAATTAATCAGATATGAATGCTGATTTAGTTGTGCTAGTGATCAATATTTCGTGGTCATTATTTTTAATATTTTAATTTGTTTCCCGTGAATACTTTGTGCTCAGACAATTGAGGATGCACACCTTAAAATCAGATGAATTAATCAGATATGAATGCTGATTTAGTTGTGCTAGTGATCAATATTTCGTGGTCATTATTTCTAATATTTTAATTTGTTTCCCGTGAATACTTTGTGCTCAGACAATTAAGGATGCACACCTTAAAATCAGATGCTTTAATGGCCCGTTAAAACTTTAATTGAATTTTAAGTTATCATGATTGTGAAGAACATGTTTTCTGAACTTTCTGTCTGGCAATCTCTTATTTGTATTTTCAAATCTTACTTGTTCTATCTCTCACGATATATTTAAATTCATAACATTTTCATAGGTCAATTTCTTCAAAGATGGCTTTATAACCATTAATATAAGCATGGTCTGTCGATATTTATTTTAATAATTGAACAAATAAGGATTTTGAAATATAGTGCAATAGTTAAGGTGACATCGGATAAACCACAGAACTAAAATCCCAGGACACTTGCATACAAAATAAGATTAAAATTTAAACAAAAGTTCTGATCAGAGTTCTAAAGCAACACCACCACAACAGAATTAAAGGTAGGAGCCAATGTACAATATACAAATAGCAAGGCAAAAAAAAATTGTTCAACACAACTTGAAAACAACCAAATGCACTAAATTGCGCCATGTTTTTTTTAATTTTTTGGATGAAAGCTGTGCAGGTGAAATTTGAGAGGTCCCTGCTTCATCATCACAATCTTGAAATGTCTGCCGCTTTGTAGGCGTCAAGGGGAGTCCAAGCAATGGATCATGGTCTGCTGTCACAGACAGGGATTGCTGGATAAAACAAATAGCAATGAATAAGTTGAATGCTAAGTTGAAAGCCATGAAGTGTCAAAATGCAAGAATTGCAAGAAAGATCATATTAAAAAATGAGAGCAGTCATCAAAACTCACAGATTCATGTTGAGCAGAATGATTGGAATCAGAAACCGAGATATTCATTTTTGAAGATGTCTGAATAAGATATACATTGAAGATAATACAACCCATGGAAAACAAATAAATATGAATATAATACATACTTTTCACAATAGTTAATGTAAAATAACTTGCATTGAACATTACCTCAGCATCAACTAGCATATCCATCACAGCATTTATTAAGCTCGAGTCAGCTGAACACTTCAAAACAGCAGAATTCCTGAACTTGGGTTGCACCTTTATCTTGAAAGCAAGTTCATAACCCAGCAACTTATCAAGTGCTAGGGGTGAAGCATTCAAATCAACATCACCATCCTTGTTCAAAGAGAATAATTGTATTACACAAACAAAAAATAACATATCAAACATAAACAGTTACGGTTGAATCCAAAAACATACTTCAATTTTAAGCTTATTAACTGCATCAGCTGATTGACCAATTAATTCACTGCATTCATGGTCCCAAAGCAGGAATTTTGTGCTTTCATTTCCCTGGTTGATCATCACCTCAAGCCTATACCTGCTACCACATGCACCAATAGTAAAAAAATGATGAAGGTATGAAAAATACACAACATTTTAAAAGATCACAATGACCTAAGCACAACTTCCTTATTGTATTTGTCGCATGCACATGTAAAGGGCGCCATCTCTACATCACTTTTTTTATGGCACTGAATGCAAGCTGTATAACACCATGAATGATTGTCCAGAACAATCCTAGTAATTGTGCCAACAGTGACACAAACAATTTCCTATGTGAAATAACATACACATCAAATAAAAAAACATCAGATAATGCACAACAAAGAATTAAAATCTATATAAGATCCTCACTTCAGAGATGGTGTTAATGTCAGCAATAGTCTTTGCCTCAGCCTTGCCAAAGAATGATTCTTTTGATGATAATTGGATAGAACCTGAAAGCTGTGTACTCCCTTCACCATGGGATTTAAAACTTGACCGGGCCTCAATGCCCAACTCTGCAAGCCAACAAATATAGAATGAACAACAAAAATAAGACAAAAAATGATCAACATATATTACATAACACATACAAAAAATACCGTTCATTGAATTCTTGAATCTCTATCACGGGCTGGTTAATAATTAACTTTGAAGCCTTGAAAGAATTGCTGATGGATGCGGGATAAGATCCTAAATCATTTAAAAAATAGAACCATAACATGCAATAGCATAAACAGAGAAATCAATAAATTCAAGATGAGGATATACCCTGCGCTTCCTTGATCCTACAATGGCTCAATAGAACTGTAATTGGGCCATCACCTTCATAATCATCTAAGAACTTAAAAAAACTGCAAGCAATAATCATCCCACAAAGTGCAAGATAGCAATTGCTGGCTATCAGAAACAAATAGTTATGAGACAATCAATTATTAATAATAATATAATCATAGCCACAACTTGACAAAGCATATCACACAAATTGTCACCAAGAATCGAACTTTACGTAAAGTCCTTTAGTTTGAAGACTATCCTTCTACCTTTTCCTGAAACTTGGCGAAAGACAACCTCCTCCACAACACCAATAACATCTAAAGCAAGTAGGAAAATCAGGGAATGTTATTTAATTCCAAAAAGAACAGAACTTTCAAAATAAACTCAATTGCAAAAATATAAGTTAACATACCAACCAATAGTCCAGGTTCAAATTGGCCAGCCACAACATCCAGCAAACCTGTATTTTCTAAAAGGGATGTCCCCTAGAACACACTCCCTCACAACAGTAACCCCAATAAACACCAATGTAAATTGATGATCACATACTCTGTACTAACCATTGTTTTTTAGCACTTTAAAATTGTGCATGACATAAGTACAATTTTCTTTCAAGTCCATTTTTTTTTACTTCAATTGGTCTTGTTTACAAAACAGTGTGGATCTCATCACCCTCGATTGCATTAAGGTTACAACACAATGAACTAAACAATAAGTAATAAGTAATAAACCTACAAAAAAAACACAAAATTGAAGCGTACATCGGAGTCCACAAACACCATTTCAGCTTGCTCAGATTTGTTAGGCGTGCCAATAAACCATAGATCACTGATCCTCACACTAAGTTTAAGAGTTTCTTTTGAGCCATCGATGCTCTTTATCTTGTCTGGAGAACGTGTCATAATACTGTAAAAATAAAACAACAAAACCACCATCAAAGCAGAAACACGATAAGCTAAGAAAAAATCCAAAACCTCGTTTAACACACAAAAATGAGAAGCTAACATGCATGTAAGACAACACACATGAAAACAGCACCAGAACAAAATAGCAGAAGTACCACGAACAGACAAACACGATAACCAAACATGCAAACCAAACATTTTCCAACACAACAAAATGAAAAATAACATGCATGTAACAAAACAAACATGAAAATAGCATAGAAACAAAAGCCAAAAACCCGAAAGGTAATATGCATGTAAGAAAAGAAAAGCCAAAAAACCATAAGCTAACATCGAATGTAAGAAAACATACATCAAAACAGTATCAAATAGAACCCAAATTAAGCTGGTCTCTATCTGAAAAAATGAAAAGCAAAAACACGCAAACTGAAGAATGAAGAATGAAATGCAAGAAACCACGTAAAGAAGCAAAGGCCAGCACATGCACAACATGCAAAATAAAACACGTGTAAATGCCACAATCAGCAAAATGAAACACCTGTAAGCATTAGAAGAGTGGAAAATTAAAGGGCTAAAAGACCAAAAAACCAAGGAAATGGACAGCTGTCACAATCTTAGTCAGGGGTATTTTAGGAATTTCCAGAGGGTTCTCTTTTATAGATAGTATATAGACTTTGTCAAGTTTCAATTTGAGCCTTATTATGAGTAGAAAATTGGGGTAAAAAGATAAGACCTTTCTAAAGATACAAGATAATCAATAAGTTTTTTTTAATATCGATTTTGTTCTTTAAATGTATGAGATGATGATAAATTAGTTATTAAAAGATAAAAAAAATTAATTTAGTTCTTAAAAATATAAAAAATGTGATAAATTAATTCTATGAATAATTTAATAACAAATTTATCTCTAAATTTTATAACTTAATATCAAATATGTTTTCAAAAAATATAAATTATTGTTAAATAAGTCATTGGATATTATATCTCAGACAAAATAGTTTCACAAATTTAACGATAAGATCAATTTATTATTCTTTTTACATATTGTAAAATTAAATTTGATTTTTTTATTTTCTAAAGATCAATTTATCACCACATTATATTTAATGGACCAAAATGGATTTTTTTTTTACGAAAATTAATTTTCACCACTTATACATACTTTATAGAATATGATAAAATAAATCTAAAATAAAAATACTAAAGACGAGAGATGGAAGATATTTTTGTCTAAAATTTACTTGAAAAATGAAGGGAAAGAAAAAGAGAAAATGACATGGCATATCCGGCGTGGATTCTTTCAAAAGAGTAATGTAAGCCTATGCTTTAAATCTATCACCACACGTCCACACCATAGTCCATAGAGAGACAAGGCTCACTCCAAAGCTTGAAAGACAGAGAGAGAGTTACCTTGTTTCAGTTGGTTGATGTCCATACGATGGGACAAGTCTTTGACAAGTTAGAGGGTATTTCCTTATTTCCCTTCTCAATTCTTCATTCATTTCTTGTTATTTAGTTACCTTCTTCTCTTTTCTTTTCCATTTTCTGATTTTCAGTTCCTGCACCCTTTTCATTCCTCCACTTGTTTCATTTGTTCTCTATATTTTTTTCTCTGTTTTGGAATTGCCCGTTTGTGCCGACAATAAGGGTCATTTGTATAAAGGACCAAATAATAATAATAATAATAATAAATCAAAGACATGAAACTTTAAAAATATATTTGTTTTTTATTCAGATATAAACCCACTCTTATCTCCTGAATGAGTATAGGCTGCACAGTGATTGAATTTATTACCATGTTGTGCATGGAAATTATGAAATCTGGGGAAGATGGGTTCTATGCTGTAACAAATATCAAAATATATTTTTTGGAAAGAAAAAAAAAATTTTGTTTTAAGTGGGGTGTTGAACTATGTATTAAATTTGAAAGTGATAATTCTGGGAAAGTAGTAATAAGAGAGCTGTTCAACTTGTTTGTTTGATTTCTGCTGGAAATTAAGCTTTGAGTTTGCTTGTAAATTAGGAAGCTGTGTAAAACTGTAAATCCCTTTACACGGTTTGTTTGTTTATTTATTGAATCCTCTTTTGGATGTGTTTGATGCTGTGCTTTTGTAGTCTAACGTTGTGGCCTGTGACATCATTTGTGATTTGAAGGCCAGAATGTGTGAAGTTTAGAGTTTAATTGTTTTGATATGCGAAATGGGAGGACAAGGCTCAAGAGAGATCACAGTGGGGGAAGACCAATTAATGTTTGGATTTGGTTATGTGAGTCAACTTGAGATGTAGAATAGAAGGAAAACCAATTAAAAAGAGAACAAGGAGAAAAAAATGACAGATGGGAATCATGGCAAAAAGGATAAGGAAGAGAAAGTATTAGAGCACGAACAGTTGCAGTAATTTTAGTAGCTCCATCCAAGAATTCACTAATCGATTGTTTCAAAGAGGTTGATGACAACCAAATCAAAGATAGTTTGAGTTCTACTAGAATAAGGTATGCTAACTTATCAATCAAATGTTAAATCAAATAGCCTAGACTCAGGCAGGAGAAATTAATTTAATACTACTTAAAGAACCTTTCAAAATTTTATCTGTTAAGACTAACCCCTAAATATTAATGATTTTGTTCAGCATAATTGGTAGTTCAATAAACTCACTTCCTTGATTGTTGAAAGCATTCCTATTTCATTCTTCCGGCACTTGGGGTAAATTAGATTTAATGGTAATGTAGTTTGTATGCCTTCATGCACTGAACATCATGGCATTCTTGCATATTTAAGATACAGCATATTAAACTTAGCATAAAGTTGATGTTGATTCCAACAGTTGAGTGGTCAAGTTGTAGTGCTCAATGCCCTTGCTTGTGTTTAATAGCTTTGCACTTTACACAGGTAAGGAGTGGAGGCAAAGGCAAATAAGGAAGATAACAGATCGAGTTTTTGACAAAGTAAAGAATCAAATGGAAACTGATAAGTTGAATTTTGAAGATCTGTATATTGCTGTTTTACTTGTGTACAAGTAAGAAGCCTACTTCATTATTGTATTTCAACATTTTGGTGGCCTTGGTAATGTTTTTGAAATACTGAACAAATTTGATTATTTCTTCTAAAAGTGAACTGTTTCTACGTTATAGTGATATTAACAAGTATATACCTGGTCCCCATTTTGACCCTCCATCAAAAGACAAAGTCAGAGAAGTCAAACAGGTACTTTATTGTGATATAATGAGATCAAACTAGATACTCTATTTACTTATATATAAGAAAATTTTACACAGTGGAAATGAATTTATGCTATGGTGCTTTTTGTTATAACCATGTAATGCACTATGTACATTTCTTTATCTTTTTGATAATAGGTTAGTAATTCAGTTATTCCATTATGATAACAAAAGAGAGTTTGAATTCGAGTAGCAATTCTGATTCATGTATTAAATTATTTATGGTAGAGTTTTGGTTCATTTGAGAGATAACCATGTCAGATGTATTTAGGGTTAAGTGCATACTTGGTGGAAGTGATAATGAGAGGAATTCAAAATGGAAAATGAAAATTGTTGTTGTATTAAATCATGTTTCAGTTCAAGATATATAAATCATTTTTGGATTACAGCAGATCTTAAAATGGCAGTCAAGTAATGAATCTTATTATTCAATTTGAGAAGGACTTCAACATTCTGGTTTTCGTGGCTGTTAAAGTTAAATAATGTTTAGGACCACTGTAGGAAAAATTAGGGGATCTAGAATTTGGAGATGAGGATGATATCAATATGGCATGACTAGCACGTCATTTGTAGAGCATCAACTTATTATCTTCACATGGTCTCAGTAAAAATATTTGAGATTAAGGTTTTATATCTGTTAGCTGAAAATTGAATAAACAATCCAAACAATTCATGTTGAGGAAAACTAAAAGTTGATTACTCCTATGCTTCCCAAAAGAGTCTTGAGACATCGAATTCCAGTAATGTGATGTTATACTTTTGAAAGTGGAATATCTTTATTTTCCTGGCCTTTTCTATTTTCAAATTAATTAATAATTAGTTGATTAGGGTTTTTTAGAAGTTTAAATAGATGTGAGAACATAAATGAGTGGGTGCATTGAAATATGAATTGGAGAGAGGATAGGTGGAGGCAAAAGAAATTGATGAAAAAATGGGTAAAGAAAAATGAGGAATGTGCCAAGAGGAAGTGGGAAATTAATTAAACATTTATTGTATTCTATTATTTACATATAATACCATATATTAATTTATCAATTTATTGGGAAAACATGTGAATGACGTTTATTTCTTCTTCTTCTTTTTTTAATCTGGAAGGGCCAAAAGGCCAACATGTGAATGAAGTTTTGTTTGAAGAAACTTGATGGTTGAAGAGTGAAGATGAAAAATTACCTCCTTGTTTTCACTAGTGCTTGTATTGATTGTATTTTATCTTGTTGAGTTGATCTAAGTGAAGAGGGTAATTTGTACATAAAGCTATGTCATGGAAGGAGGAAATTGTGCAGTTTATTGAAAAAGAGTAAAGCTGCTGAAATTTCTCCAAATGAAATTTCTTCAAGCATCTTTCAAAAGCCTTCATGGTTAGACATAAACAATGCTATTCTATAGGACAATGTTGGGCTAGCTAAACAAGGGGAAATGAAGAAAAAGAAAGTTTGAATTTTCACTAGCATAACTGTAATGGTTTGTGTTTGTGGGGAAACTTCATGCTTCTGGATTTGCATTGTTTGTGAGGCAATGATCAAGGGTTGGTAACATAGACTATTTTATATCATGGGTTCGTTGGATTGATGGAAAGAGATAGGTTGGAATGGAATGGAGTAGAAAGAAAGTATGGAACATAGTGGAATAAAATCTTAGTTCCACTATTTAAATATGTTAAGATAGAATGGAAAAAAAGACTCATTCCTCTCAAATTGGGGAGAATAAAAAATGATAAAGGATGGAATAGGTATTACTAATTTCCTTTATATTTCATCATTTTACCAATCTTAACAATGAAACATTATACCATTATATTCCATTCCATCTTCTTCCACCAATCCAAACATAGCTATCAAGAGACTTGTTGGCGTGTGTGACAGGCTACAATCTGTGGGGAGAACGTAATTGACTACTTTTGTTCAAAGCCCGAGGTTTGTGGCATGGTTTGAGTTGTGTACTAACTGTAAGCTATTGCGGTTGATGAAGAGGCGAGTTTTCAATCCCAAAGAAGTTCATAAAGTTTAATACTAGATTAAAAAGTCAATTATGGATGGGATAGCATAGTAATAGATCAGAAAGCATTAACTAAAATACTGCAAGGAAAACATCTTGAAAGTTGATATTTTCTAACATTTTCAAAGTGCTTATAATTTTTGGAATGATGATTTTGAGAAAATGAAAATGTTCCTCTCATTTTCATTTTCTCAAAATCATCTTTCTCTTCATGCTTACCTATGTTAAAATTCAACTCTGAAAATAAGCTATAAGTCCAAGTACAACTTTGTTCAGACCAACACAAATTGTCATTTACTTCAGCTACATCGAATTTTTTTTTCCCGGTATATTATAATTATTGGTCTATTGAAACTAAGTGTGATTCATACAACAATGTGCAGAGCTGTGATATCAACCTCGATGGGGATATCGACCGTGATGAATTTTATGATTTCATCATGATAATGACAGCTGATACATTCACTTTTGTTAGCCAAAAACTTATTGTCACTTTCGTTGTAGCACCAACAGTTGCAGTGGCAACAAAGAAGGCTACTGAAGGTGTTCCGGGTGTTGGGAAACTGGTGCAAAAGATACCCAATTCAGTTTATGCTTCCCTTGTGACAATTGCAGCTGTGTGGTTCCAAAAAAAGGCTCAGAGTTCTTCACTGTAGCCATTGCTGATCATGTGTTTCACACGGAATGATATATAGAATTCTCTTGATTGTACAAAAAGGATTAAACTGTTTCCATATTAGTTGATAAAAAACAATTGTTGTGTTTTACATTTTGGACAAAAGATCAACTCTTGATTTTTCTGTCAGGTTATGCTATGCATGTAAATTAACTGTCTTCAATAAAATTGTATTACAGTTCCTGTTCCTCAGAAGGATAGATATGAACAATTATCTATTTTCAGTGCGCATAAAAGTTACACTTTATTCAGAATAAATTGATTCCTTACTCTATTATTTGTTAAAAGAGATATTCTTAAACATTTTTCAATAAATATTACGTTAAAATTTTTAAAAAGTCAACAATAAATCCATTAATAACCTTAAATATCTTATTCTATTTTAATATATGTTCTTGAAACGTTACTTAAATTAATTATGCATATTAGTTTCAATTTTATTTTTTTATTTTAAAATATTAATTAAATTAAAAAATTGGGACAACAAATTAATTAATTTCAAATAATTAAGCAAAATACATTTAGCCCACCTTATTTAAAAACAATAACTAATATTTCCATTTGGAATGGTTTTAGGTGTAAGTTTCAAAAAGTTTAGAAATAACAATCAATTTTTAGTTTTTAAAATATAGTTTTAATTTCCCCCCTAAATTTTCATTTAAAAAAAAATTCAAAACCTAGTAACGACCCCACAATTATTTAAAAATAAATTTTTATGTGTTACACATGATAATTATATATTTTAAATAATTATAATTTATAGTAAATACATATTTTAAATTTATAAATTATATTATATTAGAACTTATAACAAATAAATATTTTTAAATATATAAATTATATTTTAAATTTATATTAAATAATTTAAATTTTGATACAAAATTATTTTAAAATTTAAACACATTTATGAGTTTATAGTTAGAAAAATCTAATATAAAATTGAAGATAAAAAATATATAGTTTAAAATAATTGAAATATATATTAGTAACTAATTACAATATGTTTTGTTTTTCCCAAATAAGCGTACGTCGATGTCAAACTTGGTTTGAGCAAACGCGCATTCGCTGACACTTTCACTGCGTGATTGATTAACCTTGCTGGTTTCCACCAAATTGGAATTGTTTGATTGTTCTTTGATTTTCAAACAGCAATCACTTTCACAATGGTGATTGCAACAAGAAATTTCTTCGTATCTCTTTTCTTAATATCCTCATTTTTTTGCACAACACTCCTTGCCAAGTCTTCTCACCCAATCTCCGTACGCATCTATCTATCTCCCTCTTTTATTTTTCTGGTTTGTGTTGTGTTTTCGGTTACCCTTTTCGTGTTTCTACTGATTTTCACTTCTGGGTATCACGCAGGATGCTCAAGTCAGGAAGAACAAGCTTCAGTGCTATGCTGATATTGACAGGTTCTTAAAATGTGAATTGGGTTGTGGAATATGAGTGGATTTGATGCTTAATGATGTTACTCTTGTTGTATTGGTCCCAAAAATTTTGTCTATACAAATTAGTTTCCAAAGGGATGAACTTTGGCAAGTTGAGAATTTGGGGAGAGTGAATTTGATAGCAAGTTGAGAATTTGGGTAGAGTGAATTTGATAGGAAGTTGAGCATTTGTGTAGAGTGAATTTGATAGCAGGTTGACAATTTGGGTGGAGTGAATTTGTATAGAAAATTGAGGATTTGGCTAGAGTGGATTTGATAGGAAGTTGACAATTTGGGTAGAGTGAATTTGATAGCAAGTTGACACTTTTGAGGACTAATTTGTTTAGACAGAAACTTTGGAGGACCATGGCAAGTAACATCTTTTAGGTGCTGATTTGTATATTTAAGACATTTTCTTATTAACCAATTTACTGTTATAATTGAAAGATATTTGCCTCCAGTAGCTATGCTGATATGTTTAGCTAGGCATTCTTGGTTTCACAGTTTCTGGGTCTGGTTCTTATTTCTTTTCTTGAAAATTCAATTGGGTTGTAGAATGTTAGTGGTATTCAGCAACTGTTGTTGATACAAATTTGTTGTTGTTGACTCTTCTTTTTACCATTATAAGTGAACTATATTTGCTTCTAGCTCCATGCTATGCTGTGTTGATGTTGGTTGGTGTTCAGTGTTCTTTTTTTTTCCTTGGAAATTTAATTGGATTGTAGAGTATGTATGATGTTTGGAAATTGTTGATGCACATTTATGATTTTTCTTTTTGGTGGATAGTGGGTTGTGGGGTTGGTCATGCAAATCAACGGTGATAGCAAGGGAGAATTGTGCTCTAAGATGCCTTTCACCCGCTTGTTACGAGCTCATCTACGAGAGTGACCCGGTGAGGCAATCTTTGTGTGATGCATTTTTCAATGGGTTTCAGATTAATAGTGTTTTATTTTTCTTGCATTTTGTTGATGCTCAATTGAGTTTTATTTTTTTCTTGTAGCTCGAAGAGGGAGAAAAGGACTTTATTCGAAGCCAAGAGTACAAATACTGCATGCACAAGTATGTATAGTTTCTGCAACTTGATGCTCAGAATTTTTATATGACATTAGCAGAGTTGATGTTTTGCAATGCATGGATTTCAATTTTACATTGATTTGTGGTTCTTTTTCCGTTACTGTGACTAATGAGTAATGAAGTAATGATTGAATACCTGATGCTGTAAACAAGACACTCATAATTTTCTATGTATGATGGAAATTAAAAAATAAAGTAGAAAAAGTTAAATACACAAGATAGCAGTTTAGTAGATGACCAATATGAGTAACTTTTTAGCATTATTTTGACATCTGGTGTCAGGAATTAAGTCAAGTAAATCTACATCAGGCCTAGAAGCAAATATGTTGCAACATGAATCAGTTTTATTAGTTAACTTTAGTTTCAGTGTTTGGTTGGGATTCATTTGTTGATACATTGATTGTTGAAAATAGAGAGAGAAAAAAATGGATCTCACAAGTTCATTGTTTCTTAAGAAAGTTACCTATCATTACTTTTGTCTGGTTCTGGAGAATTACGATAAATTAAAGGACCCCGAGTTGTTTGTGTAGTGTCACTAGTGTGTACAGCCAGAGGGAATTATAGTTGCTAGGAAAGACCAGATAGCAGAAGGTTTCTCATTGCTGGTTGCTACTTGTGCATCTTGCATCCAAGGGTTTAATTGTTGATATCCTGAGTGTCATCCAAGGGTTTAATACCCTGAGTTTTGATGTTATACTAATTACTAAGTCACTAACTGTGTCACTTCTATATGGCACATGAAAAGTTCAAAAGGAAGGAAAGTATCTGCCTGGTATTATGCCATCTTGGAGTATCCCAGGACCAAGAACATACTACTGACCTTGAGCTATAAAACTACAAGCACAAAAAGACTCCTAAGACCATAAGAATCTAAATATTCTAAGACTTGCCTTAAACTGAAGATTTCTAACATAGTTTGTTACAAATAAAGGCACTGTTAAAATAGGAGAAACAAAGGGATAATTAAGTGAAAACCATGTGTCAGAGTACACAGCGGATGCGTGTTTATATAAGATAATTACATCAATTGTACATAAATAAAGGATATTTTGTTTCCTCTAAATCAAAGATAATGTCCTTATAAACTGTAATTATTTATAGAATCATAATATTAATCCTGATTTTTAACACTCCCCCTCAAGCTGAAACTTACTAAGCAATCAACTTGTTTACAAGAAAATTTATTCCCACTAATAAATAAAAAACAACAAAAATGAGCTCCACTAAAAACAGTATTTTGAAGACAACTCAGGGATCATGGTGCGTGCAGAACCTCTTTGGCCCAGAGAAACAGGACATGTGCAGGAGCGTGGGTTGTCAGTTTGGTGATGTCATGACCACCAGCATATAGATCGACGAATGGCACACCGGAAGAGGTAGGTGGCAGTCGGAGAGTGCCGGAAAAAGTGCGACGAGTAAAAGGGTCCCCGGTGAAGCATGATTTTCTTTATACCTCTGTCAGGCTCTAGATACCATGTTAAAATAGGAGAAACAGAGGGATAATTGAGTCAAAACCATGGGTCAGATTACACAGTAAATGCGTGTTTATATAAGATAATTACATCAATTGTACATAAATAGAGGATATTATGTTTCCTCTAAATCAAAGATAATGTCCCTATAAACTGTAATTATTAATAGAATCAGAATATTAATTCTGATTTCCAACCGACACTTTTCTTACTTTAGTATTGGCCTCATAAACCACTGAATGTAAAAGCTATTCCAAACACTGCTGGAGAGAAAACACAGCAAAATGAGGCATCATGCGTTGACTGATATACTTCTTTGATTCCATGTTGAAATTATGGTGCAGAGAGAAATATTATCAGTGAGATGATATGAGATGTATACTAACATTAATAGGTCAAGTAATGGTTAGTTCAATAACTAGTACAACCCGATTAAACAAAGTGTTCAAAAAGGATTTTCAATTTATAATAAATAATAAACTGCTACGAGACTAAATTCAATAATCCAAAACTTCGTGTAATATTACTTTTTAATAGACTATGCATCTAGCAAGTATATAAATCTAATCTTATTGGATAAGCAAAGTAATAGTTCAATTTGTATAAGCTTCTGTACATTCTACAATCACCTATAGGAGAAGAAATAGGGAGGTAAAATAAATAAAACTTCTCCACTAAGATAAAATCACGTTATGCAGTCAACTTTTGGAGTAGTTAGATGAGAAAGATTCTAATAATTGTAAGGTTCGTAAGTTAATTTTAACTTTTTTCTTCCTTTTTTTCTTCTTCTCCTTTAAGTGTTTGTCGGGAAGCTTATCCTAGGTCGATGCCCAATTAGTAATAGCAAAGTACCAATATATATGTGATATAATTGTTTTAAAAAAGATAACTTCAACTGTATAACAGAAATTTAAGATTTTGTTAGATTGTCACTGAGAACAGGAATGTTTTGTTCCGGTGGAAATAATGGATTTCAATACGCTTACAGTAGACATTATTGCATTCATCCAAGGCTTTAGGCTAGAAAATTTTATGGGTTTTCACAGTACTGTTTTGGGTAAAATGGATACAAGACAGAAATTTGATGTTGACATTGGTTCTAGTTGTAGTGTTGATATTGGTGGTTGGATGACAAACAAGAAGAGCCATCGAATTTACATAAAGTAATTAACTGTTTGGATTTGAAGATAAAAAAGAAAGCTTTTGAATTTATAAGAAAAGTTTGATTCAGTTTAACTTTTTGATTCATCTTATTTTCCTTTTCTATATGTACATGTTAAGAAATATATTACAACTGCCTTAAAATATTGAGAGAGCAACATTGCTTGTGTAGATGAAGCTTTTATTCTCAGCATTATTGTTTTGTTTACCTTGCAGGTTGTCCATGGGAGAGAGCCTTGAGGGTGTTAAGGGTGCTTTTAGCAACTAATCAAGCGAAAATTCTAAATTGGAGGTGGAAGCTATGATGAATTTATATATGCCCTGTTAAATGTAGATTAAAGAAAATGCCAAGAGTCTTGAGAGCATTTTTTTCTTTCAATTAATTAATTATAATGAACCATATACAAGTATATGCTCTTAGAAATCCAGTACAATCTAGAAGAAAACAACGCTTCTCAAAAGGTGAGTGCTTTAGTTTCTAACCCTTCAAGACTCTATTAAGGTAGTATATAAGTTGCTTCATATTTTGACATTTCTAAAAGAATTTTATCTGTTAGTAAATTTCCGTCAATAATTTGACTTTTTCTTGTAGTGATAATTTATATAACAAGTAACGTATAATGAAAATCGCTTAACATAAATAAAACAAGTGTCTTTGGGAGGTTTAGTATCATCAAATATATTTAGTCTAAGAATAATAGTTTTAAATCCTGAACTGTTATTTTAAAAGTTAATCTTGAAGTTGTGATTTTTTTAATAGAAATATGATATATTTGTTAAAAAAATAGTAGAAATCTGAAATTATTTCTGCAACTAACAAGTTTCTCATGAAAATATTATATAATATACTCTGACTAATAATAAGGGAATGGGGGCAGAAGAGCAATAGATAGTTTTAAAACATGTAAAAAGGAAGTGTCATGAATTTGAAGGGGGCGACTGCCCTCGTGAGGCTTATCGTTGTAGTACCGTTACTGCATGCAATTATTTTGAATAAAATGAGATGAGCTTTTTCTGTCAAAATAAAACAAAATATGATTTTAATGGTATAAAATAAATGTTTTTCATAAAACATTATTCATTGTGAAAAATATTATCTTGTTAATAAATTATCTAAGAGCATTGATTAATAAATTATCTGAGAGTGTTTCCTTATTTTTATGTTATCATTTTATTAGCGCGAAGTATTCATTTATTTTATTAATAATTAATTTTTATTAAAAAATTTAATTGATCATCTTTAGTTTAATCTCATCTTTAAATCATATTTTTTTAACTACAACTCAAACCCAATATTTTATTTAAGAAATGTCAGCTAGTTCTACTTAGACAAATATGTAATAAAAAATTTAATAATTTATCCAACGAGCATTGATTAATAAATTTAATAAATTGTGTAAAACTGTTGACTAATAAAAGTAATGTATCTAAGGGTCATTGATTAATAAAACATTAACATAATTCATTAAATATTTTAATCATTTAGGAAATATTTACTATTGAGAATATAAAAATATTATAATATTCACTATTTTTATTAACTGAAATTATTTAATTGAGAATATTAAGAGCATCTCCAACTCTTGTTTAACGAGTTGTTTATTTTAAAATAAAGAGTTGGAAAAAAAATGTGGTTGAAAGGGGATATTCACTAAAGGTGACCAATCATATTTTTCAGCTAAAATTAATCATAAATAACATTGGTAGATATTCCACACTAATATCATGGTATAAAAAAAATATATATCATTGCTTTTATAAGCCATGTTTGCTTATGATTAAGAAAAATATTTTCTTTTTCTAAAAAAAGTACTTTCATGCTTTAACTAAAATAATTGAACTAATTAAAACAAAAGTAAGTGTAAATAAAAAGACAAAAATGTGTGTGCACCGTTATTGTAAAGCACTTTTACAAAGGAAATCAACAATGCTATGCTACATCACTTTTATTGTTTTAACTAAATCAAATAAAAAATAATTTAATAAAAGAAAACAAATCAATATTGTTGCACGTTCTTGCTTACGCTATTATGTGAATGTCTTTCACACCATCAAAAGTGCATTTCATAGTTAACAAAACACGTCAATCTCGTTTGACTCACCTTAACCATCTCATATATGAATCAACTCAATCTGACTCACTTAAGATTCAATCTTGAAAATATTGGTACGGTCCGGCCTATCACGGATTGGTCCACCAATCCATCTAAAATTTAAAAAATCATTTAAAGAAAAAGAAAATTCCAACAGAAAATCAATTTTTTAAAAAATAAATTTGAATAAATTAGAAAAATATTAGTTAAATTAAATGTTAAATTAAATCATTCACTATCCACACACCATACCTACAAGACATATTATCACAAGCTAATAACAAAAATTTAGAAAAATGATAAGCATTTAGGATTTACATAATAGTCTTGAAGAATACACTAAATAAATAAAATTGAAATCTAAAACTTTAAAGTCTTAAAATAATATTACAAAATTTTAGGTTTTTCTTAGATGGGCCAACCCGACCCACCACGACTTCGGCTTGAGTGGGTTAGGTCATAAGTGGATAGGATCTAGTTTCTCAACCAATTGCAACCCAACCCACCTTAGTGTTGTCTTTTTTGGGCTTGACCTGAACCCGTGGTGGGTCGGGATAGCCCACAGGTTTGGGCCTGTTTTGACGGCTCTAGTGCATTCTTTCCCAAACATTGCTTGAGCTTGTCTCCTTCAACTTCCTCCTCTTCTTGTTCCTATTCATTAGTGAAATCTTGATTGTAATTGCGGAACTTAACTAACCACTGTACCGCAACGCTAGATTCATGGCAAGACAACGATGACAACACCATTTTGAACTGCAAGTTGTACCATGAGCAGCTCGCGAGGACAAGGGCTATCGCCAAGGTCATCGTAGGGGACGGGGGCAATGTTGCGAAGGTGGCTAGGGTGAGTTTGTGCAGAGCACTCTCTGAAGGGAACACAGGACACAACGAGGTGGAAGACGAATCTGTTAACCAACAATATTGGTTTTTTTAATTTGATTTAATTAAAGCAATAAAAGTGATATGGCAAAGCACCATTGGTAATTGCTTGTGTAAAGGTGCTTTACATCGGAGATGCATAGGCATTTTTCTCAAATATTTATAAGTGTGGGTCAGTTAAGAGTTTCTTAAAATTATACCATTAGAATAAAATGTGTATGAGTTGTTTGAATATGATGTAACATTGTGGGAGTCAATTAATTAATTGAAGAAACACAAAATGAGTTACTTAAGTTGTATACATTCAAGATGGGATTGGATTCCATGACTTTGTGGCGAGAACTGCAAGGTGTAGTTGCTTAATTCTCAACCCTTGGATTAAAGTAGCACATGGGATTTTGCCATCTGACTTTTTTATTTTTATTTTAATCATGTATCAGTTGACAATGGCAATGTAAAAATAACGAATGGCCATGGAGTTTACCTCTCCAATGAAGGATCTCTGGTGCAGTGTACCCCGACCATTTTTTATCAGTCATGATGGAGAATGAAGTTCACTGCGAACAACAAGCTTTTATTCAAAAACTGTCGGTGTTGGTGAAGTTGCACTTCAAGCAACTTGTCGCCCCCCACCGTGCCCATAGAACTTACTCATTACCGGTGATAGCAAGTTCAAGATCTCCAACTTTAGCCTCTTTACGGTGCTGGAACAACTAAAAAATATCTCCTCCACCATGGCCTGCAGCACTCTGACATACACCATTCGGAGATCCTCTGTCCGAATGGCAAATGATAGCCACTGCCAACCATAGATGTGCTATGAATTTAAAGTTCAAATAATACGGTTAAAAAAAATCTGTTATTAATGATTTTGCATGCTAGTTTGTTGGATCACAGTCACCTCTTCAGGCTCATTCGGTTGATGTTGTAAATCATAGGAAGAGCTGCTAGTGCTTTTTCTTTAGTTGTTTTGTTTTTTTCTAGTGTATTAAAAAAAACACATGGCAAAATCCTATTCACTACATTAATCTAACGGTTGAGAATCAAGCAATTGCATCAGGCAATTCCTGCCAGAAAGTCATGAAATCCATTGTCATTGGAGATGCTCTTCAAGGACACATTGGTTAAAGAAATTTTAGGATCCAATTCCTTGATCTAAAATAGAAACTTGGTTTAAAGGATAAAGTAGCTCATTGATCCTTCAAAAATAATCCACATCATATATGTATAACAAACCATGTATGTGTTGAAATATCAATCATTACTTTTCTCCACAATGACTAAGGGGTATTTATTTCAGGAATTTTATTATATTTCCAAGAATAATATTCATGGGAATGATATTACTGAGATTGTTATTCCCATCAAATATATTTGGTAAATACTTTTAATTCCTTGGAATGTTTTTAAATTTATTTTAATTTAAAAACAAAAATATTAAATAAATGAGATAAAATAAGAGAAAAATGATAAATTATTTTAAACATTCTCATGGCAATATAAGATTCTCACCTTTTACATGGGAATAGCTAGGATGATGGAGGAACATGTGTAATGTGGATTCTTGGGGATGAATTATATATAGGAGTGTTTTTTTTATTACCTTCTAATAAACATGAGAATATAAATTTTCATCTCCACATTCTAAAAAATCTAATAAAATTCCATAAAACAAACTCCTTGGATTACTTACTTTAGAATTGCTCAATTTACATGAATTAAATCCCAGAATTTAATATATTCCGTTAAATTTTCTATTTTCTTAAAAAAGTAAGAGTTGATTTTTTTAAAATTTCTAATATAATAAATACATTTTATTTCCTTAAATATTCTCATTTTTATTTTCTTAATAGTAAAAATAGAAAATAGGATAAATATCTATTTTAATCCCTAAAAGTGTGAAATGGAAACAAATTGATTCCTAAAAGATGAAAAATTCAAAATTAGTCTCTAAGTGTGCAAAAGGTGTAACATATTAACCATGTCGGTAATCCATTCTATCCTTAACGTGTGTGCACAAGTGCCATTTGAGTTCGTTGCATGTCGTTAATAAACTAGATTTTCAGTTTCTAGTTAGTTTTTTCAGCTGGTTTTGCCTTCTGGAAGTTATTTTAACTAGCTTTTAACTTTTTTCATTGATCGAAAATCTTGTTTGACAGTTCGATAAAAAATTGATTTTTGTTAGCTTTTAGCGTTTTTTTTGAAATGTTACACCCTACTAATCGAGCTTTCATCAAGGGGTACTGCGCCCCCAGGCAGGCGCAAGGCGAAACACCACAACAGCCTGGGGATGGCCAACAACAGGCAACAAATGCACCGCCGCCACCTCCAGAGCCCCTTAGCTCATCCACAAAATGGTTAGAGTATTGCCTATGACACATGGCCGACCAATAGGCGACCAAGTCCAAAGCCAAAGGTAAGCAAAGTACTAGGTCCGTGACCGACAAGTCATCAGGCGTCCAGCTCAAGACGTTAAAGAAGCGCTACTAGGAGGCAACCTAGTAACTTTTAAATTTCTGCTTGTTATTTGATCACCTTTTGTTTCTCAAGTCATAGTAGGACACACCTAGTTGCTCATGATCCTAGGAATTTAAATAAAATGAGCACAAGCTCGGAAGGTAGTCATACCTCACAAAATATATGTATGTGTGTTTAGGTAGTGAAAATACCTTAGATATGCATGCATGTAATTTAGGTAGCAAGATACCTTGGATATTCATGATTCTCATCACATGTTTAGGTAGCAAAATACCTCATGAAAAAAAGAAAACAAAAACAAACAAGGAAAAGAAATAAACACATGATAAAAAGGAAAAGAGAAAAAAGAAAAATAAGTTGTCTAGCTGAAAAACTAACATGCTTTTGAAAAGAGATGACTTCCAGCTTTTCTTTGAAAAAATTCACTGATCATAACCAGTTTTTGAAAAAAAAAATGTGTATACACCTGAAGGGTGAATGCTGTGAAAATTTTCCTGAACACCCAAAAATAAACTCGGATGAATGCAAAAATTGATAAAAGAACATATTTTGGAAACACTGGGTTGACTAAAATAGAGAAAATGAATTATGAGCCCTAGCATCACATGACCAAAAAAAATTCGACACTTGAGTGTCCACATAGGTGCATGCATGACTAGTTTTGCATAAAATTTTCAAATCATCATTGTTGCATTTGTGTCATGGAAATAATGTGGGACATTCCCTTTTATCCCTGAACTAGACCAACACCCTGACATATATCATGTCCATTCGTTCTACAAGCCTTGAGCCAAAGTCCTAACTCACCATAAACCTTTCCCTCAAAAGAAAACAAAAAAAAAAGAAGAGAAAAGGAGAAAATTCCCGATCAAAAGAATCAGAAGAAAGTAAAAAGGGAAAATTCCCAATCAAGGAAAATGGGGGAAAGCAAAAAAGAAAGGAAAGAAAATTCTCAATCAAAGATCGGAAGAAATATACAGAAAGGTCTTTGGACCAGACAATATTTGAACAATACATAATTGTCACCAAGAAAACAAAAAAAGAAAAGAAACCACGACCTAAAGTGGCCCTCTCCCTTTGATTACCAACCAAAATCCTGTGCGTCGGTGACTTGTTCGCCTCGCGCTAAACAAAAACAGAAAAGGAAAAGACCAAAAACATTCAAAGCCAAAATTCCCACAAAAAAAAAAAAACAAACACCATTCCCAAGAAAAAGTCCTATTGATCCATGATCACGCATGTAATCTTTGATTTGATAGGAAATGATTTGCAAAATCAAGTCACGACATATCTATGGTTCGGAATTAGGATGAAACACTTACCTGTGTGAGATTGATACACTTTGAGTGATTTTCTTCTATTTTTGTTGAACCAAGTGTTTCCTCTAAATGGTCATTTAGAAGCGAAATGCTAAACATCCAAAATCTCATTTATGGTTACGAGAAAATTTCATCAGCATACTCTCATTCCCTGGTAGACACATTGTTTTTCATCCAAAAAAACATATGTTGCTCTGATCAGTTAGAAATTTTGTCTCTTTACTAAAGCATGTTTGCATTTTAGTAAAGAAAACACCGAGACTATTTTAGTATCACAAATTATCCAGAACTACGTAGGTCTGAGTTCCTCATTGAGGATACATAGGAGCAAGAGTCTCGCTTTTGTCGGCCGCCCCACAATTTCTGTCATACTGACACTAGAGTCACGTGACATGCGGAGATACCCGAGTGGTTATCCATTTAAACTTTCTTTTGCTATCTATAAGACTCAAAGCATGATAGCACACAGAGACTAACGTCGTCTTCTGTGCCTTTTGTCATCCAGAGGCGGCGGGCCCGATGACATGCGGGAACCATTTGGTCCCGCACTTTCTTTTGCTATCTATAAGACTCAAAGCATGATAGCACGCAGAGACTAACGTCTTCTTCTGCGCCTTTTTTCATCCAGAGGCGGCGGGCCCGATGACATGCGGGAACCATTTGGTCCCGCACTTTTAAAATACTTTTGCTATCTATAAGACTCAAAGCATGATAGCACGCAGAGACTAACGTCATCTTCTGCGCCTTTTGTCATCCAGAGGCGGCGGGCCCGATGACATGCGGGAACCATTTGGTCCCGCACTTTTAAAATACTTTTGCTATCTATAAGACTCAAAGCATGATAGCACGCAGAGACTAGCGTCATCTTCTGCGCCTTTTGTCATCTAGAGGCGGCGGGCCCGATGACATGCGGGAACCATTTGGTCCCGCACTTTTAAAATACTTTTGCTATCTATAAGACTCAAAGCATGATGGCACGCAGAGACTAACGTCGTCTTTTGCTCCTTTTGTCATCCAGAGGCGGCGGGCCCGATGGCATGCGGTTATCCGCACGCTCGATGAGTGATAAACGCGTAGGGACAAATTTTGCGCCCTTTATCATTCAGGAGTAGCGAGTCAAGTGGTAAACGCGCATAGACAAATTTTGCGCCCTTTGCCATTCAGATTTCGCAAATTGGGTGATAAACGCGCATAGACGAATTTTGCGCCCTTTGCCATTCAGATTTCGCAAATTGGGTGATAAACGCGCATAGATGAATTTTGCGCCCTTTATCATTCAGGAACAACAAGTTGGGTGGTAAACGCGCAGAGACAGATTCTGCGCCCTTTATCATTCAGGAGCAGCGAGTCGAGTGGTAAACGCGCATAGACGAATTCTGCGCCCTTTGCCATTCAGATTTCGCAAATTGGGTGATAAACGCGCATAGACGAATTCTGCGCCCTTTATCATTCAAGAGCAACAAGCTGGGTGTATAAACGCGCATAGACGAATTCTGCGTCCTTTATCATTCAGGAACAACAAGTTGGGTGGTAAACGCGTAGAGACAGATTTTGCGCCCTTTATCATTCAGGAGCAGCGAGTCAAGTGGTAAACGCGCATAGACGAATTTTGCGCCCTTTGCCATTTAGATTTCGCAAATTAGGTGATAAACACGCATAGACGAATTATGCGCCCTTTATCTTTCAGGAACAGCAAGTTGAGTGATAAACGCACAGAGACAGATTCTGCGCCCTTTGTCATTCAGATTTCGCAAGTCGAGTGATAAACGCGCAGAGACAGATTCTGTGCCCTTTGTCATTCGGGGACAATAAGTCGAGAGGTGGGCGGAGACAAATTATGGTCATTCCGCGCACCTTTTCGCCATCCAGAGGCGATCGTGTCCGGTGGCACGCAGAGACAAATTATGGTCAATCTGTGTCTTGCCGCCCAGGCTCGATCATGTCCAACAAAACGCAAAGACAAATTATGGCCATTCTGCGTCTTGTATCAACCAAGAGGAACAAATTCGACAGTATCAGGATGATGTGTCGGTACTGATCATTTTCAAATTTTTGCAGGTTCCGCTGGCAGGGAGGTTCACTGGCCAAATGGTGTTTCGCTTGAACGAAATTAGTGTCTTATCTTTACTTCCCTTTATCTCCAATAAAAGACAAGTAAAGAGGGGCAACTGTCATACCCTAATTTCGTCTGGGGACCATCCGTTGTTGGGATGTGACCCTCGTTTGACCACTTCAAGGTATTTGGCACCCATCGTTAGGCAATTTGTGAAGTTCCGAGACATGCCGGAAGCCAAAAGAAAAGCGTTGTAGCACAATCCGTGATGTTCCATGACATGCTAGAAATTGAAAGGAAGTGTAAGTGCACAATTCGTAAAGTTCTGTAACGTTCCGAAAGGCAAAAAAGGGATGATTACGTAATTCGTAAGGTTCCGCAACATTACGGAAAGAAAACAAGTATCGTTACGAAATTCGTAAGTTTCTGTAACTTTACGAAAAAGAATCACCAAAAAAAGGGCAGGGGTGTATTTAGTAAAAATGGGGGTTCAAATAGCAACCTGGTCCACTTGGGCCTTCCAGGATTTTCCTCCAGAAGGCAGTTGCTTGGAGGAAGCAACCTAACTCGCCTGGGCGAGTTGAGCTCGCCTGGACGAGCTGAGCATGCCTGGGCGAGCTAGGTGGCAAGCATCTCCTTCCTTTTCCTATAAATAGGGGAAGGAGGAAAGAACAAAAATGTTCAACCCTCCTGGTATCTGAGATTCACTTAAAATTAGTGAGAAAAATTGTTTCCATGAAGAAAATCCAAGCCGAGGCGCTTCCATAACGTTTCCGTGGGTGATTTCGTGAAGATTTTCAACCGTTCTTCGTTCGTTCTTCGGTCTTCAACCGGTATGTTCCCAAAATCGAACTTTTCAATTCATTTTATGTACCCTTAGTGGTCTTCATTTGTTTCACGTGCTTTTATTTTAATTTCATTTACTTTTCGTACCCCCTTTTGACGTGCTTTAATCATTTACTTAAGTCATTTGCTCGCCTAATCAAAAAATAAAATAAATTTTCACCGATCATTTGAATGTAACATCCGTTAATTTCTGTTAAAATGAAATCCGACCGTTCGGTCATGCCGTAACCAAGTTGGAAACCAAAAAGAGGTAAAATAATAATATAATAATAAAAAATATCTTTTAGAAAAATAAATCAAAAAAATCAATCGGACGTTTTTCTTTGGAATTTCTCTTTCTTAAATCGAATCGACTAATAACCAAAGTGAAACTAAGGCTAAAATCAATTCATAAACCAAAGTTTTGTCATCGCCTAAATAAGCCATTTTCAAAGGTCCAATGCCTTGAAATGGTCTTTTCCGCTTTTATTGGGTTAAGTGTAGATTTCTAAAAAGCCTAAAATCAATATGTAACTTTGTTACCTCTTTCAAAAATAAAGAAATCATTAATGGTCCAATGCCTTAATGTTTTCTCACTTTTCAAAAGAATCGAAAGATTGTCTAATGGTCCAACGCCTTAAATGACCTTTCATTCAATAAAAACATATCTTGCAAAAAAGGATAAAAAAATAACTTAACCAAAACGCTTTGTTCACAAAAGAACTACGTAGGTCTGATTTTTCTCATCACAATTGAGGAATACGTAGGAGCAAAGGGAAACGCCCTTGTCGACCACAAAAAGATAAAAATATAAAAAGGCAAAAAAAAGACATAAGAACGTAAAAAGGGAAGATAAATTGAAGTCATATTTGCACATTTGATTAAAGGTTGTCGTCTCTTGTGACGGACGTGTGGGGTGCTAATACTTTCCCCGTGCGTAAATACAACTCCCGAACCTTTCACTTAAAGTTTGTAGACCACGTCTTTTCCAGTGTTTCCGACGTTTTCCTCAAATAAACGTTGGTGGCGACTCCGCGCGTATTCCTTTCTAGGGACACGCACCCGCGAGTCACACGTCACCCTCCCGCCGAAGGGTAGGTTGCGACAATCATGACTAGTTTTCATGATATCATTTAAGGTTTTGTTTAGTGCTTCAAAACAGAATTTTTGCACCATCGGTGCTTCATCCCATATAATCAAACTTGTAACTTTAAGCAACCCAGCTAAGTCACTTCCGTGGGTTATATTACAAACTGAGTCATCTAAAGTTGGCATAGGAATCCTAAACTTTGAATGTATTGTTCTTCCACTGGGTAGTAATAAAGATGCAATTCCGCTTGATGTAACTGTCAAAGCTATTTTTTCTTTGCTCTAAGTGTTGAAGCCAAAGTTCTCCGCATATATTTTTTCTATGCAATTCCGCTTGATGTAACTTTGAATGTATTGCTCTTCCACTGGATTTCTTTTCTGATGAGAGTTTCGAATGCATTCAAGCATTTCATAACTCAAATCTCATTCCCTTTATGTGTTTAAAACTGCCTGCGTATTCTGAATTGGTAAAAGTCTTTTATTCTAACCTTGAAATTCAAGAAAGTACCTTGATTTCTGAGGTCTATGGGATAAAGATGGTCATTGACCAATCCATCTTCTATGATTTGACCCAATTGTCTAGTGACGGTGTACCATTTGAAGGTGCACTGGATGATGATTAGAAGTTTGATTTTTTTGTGCATGATGTCCGCCGGTTGGTTTGCACCAACCAAGCGGATATGACCAGATGGCTGCTTTCGGTTCATTGGCTCTTGAAAGCCGCATCCTGCATTATCTAATTGTCCGTATCGTACTCCCAAGATCTTCAAACCTTGCACAAGTTTCTGAAGAAGATCTAATAGTCATGTGGGCCTTTCATACCGGCCGAAAAATTGATTGGGCACATCTAGTCTGGTATTGCATGCATAAGGCATTGCGATTAAATGCTCCTTTTCCCTATCCTCACTTAGTTACTTTGTTCCTTCAACATTTTAACATCCCTCTTGATTCTGAACCTTATGTTCCAATCAAGAGATCTTTCTTGATCGGTGCTGTTGTGGTTGCCTCCTTTGGTTACCGCAAAGAGCGTGATGGCTCTTGGGTAAAAAAGGGTGTTCAACCAAATGATGATGAAGGATAGTTACCGATTGAAAGGGACTCTTCTCTCCTTCAGAGTATTTTGGACAGGTTTGATGGACTTCAAACCTATGTTGGTGAGAGGTTTGACTCCTTGGAACGTCAAGTGGACACACGATTCGAGGAGATGAACTCAAGGATTGCAAAGGTTGAAGAAGATGTCACCATTATTCGTGACTACTTTGATTTACCTCCACTACCACCATCAGTTTAGACATTACTATTATTATTAGTATTTTGATTTCTAGCCGTGTATTTGGCTATGTTTTGAAACACTTATTAGTATGTTACTTTCTAATTTAGTTGTTTTAATTTGGTTATCTTGGATGACTCTCTAAAGTATCTAACATTATATTATAGTTTATGAATGAATTATTATCATCCTTGCTTAGTTTATGTATGAATTATTGTTGATGCAATCCTACCCCGCAAGGGCATTGCATAGAAGACTCCAAGAACATTGGGCCAAAGATGCAAGAGAAGGCCCTAGGGTTCTCATGAGCCTTAGGGTAAATTTCGGGCCCATGGACTAAGTACGAGCCCACTTATCTTTGTAAATATTAGATTAAGGTTTCATTATTTTTGGGCCTTGTATTTAGGGCTCCATAATGTAGGTAGGGTATCTTAGAAATATTGGATTTTTCAGCCCTTGTATTTTAGGGCACCTAGACTAGTTTTTGTATTAGGGGTAGTTTTGTAATTTCACATGCACTAAGTGAATATTTGATGTGTGTGGTTGGAAATAAATTTAATTGAATTGGTAGAAGCCCAATCTAATTAAATTTTAGAGGGGGAGGTGAACATTTGCTTACTACACCCCATTGTCACATCATATAGTCACATTTTGTCCATGTCCTTCATGTTTTACATGCCTCATGACACCTAAGCACACTTAGTGGAGAATCTTGGAATTGATCTTGGATTAGTGGGCTGAACCATAACTAAAATTCACTAATCATAATTAGTGAAATTTTGGCTCCAAAGTTTGGCTCCACAAATTCAATTACAAATTCAAGTGAAATTTGAATTGAAATTCAAATTTCCCTCCAATTTTTGTGACACTTAGGCTATAAATAAAGGTCATGTGTGTGCATTTTCTAAAACTTTGATCATTTGAATATTAACTTCAGATTTCAGAGCTCTTTTAAAGCACAAAATTTCGTGCTCTTCTCTCCCTCTCCCTTCATTCATCTCCTTCTTCCTCCAAGCTCTTATCCATGACATCCTATGGTGGTGAGCTTCTTCTAGACTCATCTTCTCCTTGAAGTGGCATATCCTCTCTCTCTTCCTTCTCCATTCCGCTGCCATTCATCTTCCAAGAAGCAAAGGAATCCATTGATGAAGAAGATCCTAGGCCTACAAGCTCCAATGGAGCTTACATTAATTGTCTTCCTTGCTTTAATGATTATGAGTGAATGTATGATTTTATGTCTCTATATGCACTTTGGCTTTTTGTTGATGCCAAAGGGGGAGAGAAGTTGGGATTAAATCAAGAACTCATATAATTAAATAACTTAATTTCCAGTAAAGCTTAAACTCAAAAACAAAGGGGGAGAATTATGTGAGTGATCGATTAGAAGATAGAGCTTGTATGCGTTTCTTGATTTCAGGTTTGTCATCATCAAAAAGGGGGAGATTGTAGAAGCAAGTTTCATGATGATGAACCAAGCAATTTTGATGATGTCAAAAGCCCAAGTGATGGATTCAAGATTGATTCAAGACTTCAAGATCAGGCATCAAGAATCCAATCCAAGATTCAAGATTCAAGAGAAGAAATCAAGAAGCAACAAGTCAAGACTTCATATAGGATAAGTATTAAAAGATTTTTTCAAAAACCAAATAGCACAATTTTGTTTTACAAAAGAATTTTCTCAAAATTTTCTAAGTTACCAGAGTGATTACTATCTGGTAATCGATTACCAGTTACCAGTTTGGTTTTCAAAATGTTTTCAAATGGTTTGCAATGTTCCAAAATGATTTTCAAACAGTGTAATCGATTACACTATATTAGTAATCAATTACAAGTGAATTTGAACGTTGGAATTCAAATCCAATTGTGAAGAGTCACAACTTTACATAAAATGCATTGTGTAATCGCTTACACCTTTGTGGTAATCGATTACCAGTGAACAGTTTTGAAGAAAAAGTTAAGAATTATAACTCTTAACATGGTTTTCTCTAAAGTCACAACTTTTCCAATGGTTTCTTTGACCAAACATGAAGAGTCTATAAAAGCATGACTTTGGCACACATTCAAAAAAACATATATGATATTCTTCCGAACAATTCTTTTTCACAATCTTTCTCTAACCATTGCCCATTGCTTTTTCTTTGCCAAAAAGCTTTCTAAACTTTGTTTCAAAACTTTGTTTATCTGCAAGTGGAAATTCTGCAGAAAACAAAAGTGTGTTATCTTTTCATCCCTTCTACCTCTTGA
Source organism: Glycine max (assembly GCF_000004515.6). NCBI lineage: Eukaryota > Viridiplantae > Streptophyta > Magnoliopsida > Fabales > Fabaceae > Glycine > Glycine max. The sequence goes on from NC_038243.2 coordinate 14,487,805, forward strand.
CAAAAGATTCAAAGGACTAACCGCCTGAGAATTCTTTTGATTCTCCCTTCCCCCTCTTGACAAAAGACTCAAAGGACTAACCACCTGAGAATTCTTTTGATTCTTCCCTTTCCCTTTAAACAAAAGATTTCAAAGGACTAACCGCCTGAGAATTCTTTTGATTCTCCCTTCCCCCTCTTGACAAAAGATTCAAAGGACTAACCGCCTAAGAATTCTTTTGATTCTTCCCTTTCCCTTTAAACAAAAGATTTCAAAGGACTAACCGCCTGAGATATCTTTTGTTTCCCCTTACAAAGATTCAAGGGACTAACCGCCTAAGAATTCTTTGTCTTAACACATTGGAGCGTACATCCTTTGTGGTACAAGTAGAGCGTACATCTACTTGGGTTGTTATATTGAGAACAAGAGAGGGTACATCTCTTGTGGATCAGTTCAAGTGGAGCGTACATCCACTTGGTTGTTCAAAGAGAACAAAGGAGGGTACATCCCTTGTGGATCTTTGCTTGTAAAGGATTTTACAAGGTTATTGGAAATCTCAAGAACCGGTGGTTTCTTGGGGACTAGATATAGGCATGGGTTTTTGCTGAGCCAGTATAAATCTTGTGTTTGTCTTCTTCTTCCCTACACTCTTTAATTTCCATTGTGTACTTCTTATTTTCGCTTTACTTTTGTCTAAGTTATTGCTTTTTGTTCTTTACTTTCTCATAACTTAGTAGTAAAGCCTAATTGAATCCAGTAACATTAAGAAGGATAAATTTTTAATTAGTCAAGACATGTTTATAATTTATTCAACCCCCCCTTCTTAATTATTTCGAGGCCACTTGATCCAACACTAGGGAGTGTTTGATTTCATCTAAATTCTTATGAACATCTTATTTGTTCTCAATAACAGTTGTAATTCTATCACAGCCTTTATTGATATATTTAAAGAGGTATTTAATTGATGTGCTCTAATTGCACCATTCCATATTAATGTGAGCTTGATATCTGAGTAGCAGTGTGGGATTATATGGTACAACACTGCGGTTGTCTAAAATAACACCATATTTCAAGATTGTGTTACTAGTGTCCCTGCGCCTATAGATTGGATGGCCATCAGAATCAACCACAGTGCAAGTCTAGAATTTCTTAGGATAGAATCTTGAACATTTTCCATCCTTCATGCAGGGTGATGATCGGTTGCCTATGCCACATGGACCGTGTATCATGTGTGCATGGGCCAATTGGTAAAGTTTATTTTGCTTATTCTTTGATGGTATCTCAGCACATATAATGTTGTCAATATCTTCAAGCGTTGGATACTTGCTCGATGGATGCAAAAATAGGAGTAAATGAGTATGTCCCAAGCCTCTTTTTTGGAATTCAATGGTGTACATGTCTACCAGGAAAAATAAATAAAATGTTAGCTAACATTTTTTTGTTTTAAAATTTTAAAAAAGTAAAGAAAAACAAAAAAACAATTTATTAAATATCAATCTATTTAGTTAATAGGGATAAAATAATTATTAATATTACTTACATGCCAAAACCTTCCCTAGGAGATGATGTTTTCTCAAATCAGCTAACATTTGTTTGAATTTTATTTGGAAAACTCGCAACAAAATATCAGGACGATCAGCTGGCTCTAGATTCATTGGTGTTAATAACCTCTGAATCTCAGACCAACTTGGGTTGAAAGTAAAAGTTATAAATAAGTCAGGGAAGCCTATATAACTACATATGGTCATACCATCAATGTACAACCGATCCATGTACCTATGACTACCAAAAAATGTAGAAGGTAAAATGACTTGCTTGCCTCTGTTTGACCATTGAGTAGCACCATGATTAGATGTTTCACGCAAATCACAATATTTTTCGACCCTTAATTTTGATTGGTTTCTTCTGATGAATGAAAGTCTCTCTGATTCAACCGTGGTATAGCCATCAACAATAAATTGTTGGAATAGTCTCCTTGAATGTAAAATCGTTTGCGCTTCCATGGGTCTAAATTAGAGTCTAAAGCAAAACCATTCTCTAATAGTAAGTCACACCCTTTTTTGAGATTGATTCATTGATGTGATTCGGTGGAGCACACCGTGCTTATATCCATCCTCATCATATGGAAATAAAAGAGGGTACTGTAGGGCTAGATAAATGGTGTGTAATTCATTTATCCTCTGTTGTAGAAGCAAGCTTCATGATGATGAATCAAGATTGATTCAAGTTGTTTTGATGATAATAAAGATGATGACAAAAAGCCCAAGAGAATGACTTCAAGATTGAGTCAAGAATCAAGAGAAATTTGATTTCAAGAATCAAGAATCAAGAATAATCAAGATCAAGATTCAAGACTCAAGATTCAAGAATCAAGAGAAGACTCAATCAAGATAAGTATTAAAAAGTTTTTCAAAACATTGAGTAGCACATGAAGTTTTCACAAAAGCTTTTACCAAAGAGATTTTACTCTCTGGTAATCGATTACCAGTAGCAAAGTTTGTTTTCAAAAGCTTTCAAACTGAATTTACAACGTTCCAATTAATTTCAAAATGGTGTAATCGATTACAAGATTTTGGTAATCGATTACCAGTGTGTTTGAACGTTGAAATTCAAATTCAATTGTGAAGAGTCACATCCTTTCACAAAAATGCTTTGTGTAATCGATTACAATGATTTGGTAATCGATTACCAGTGATAAGTTTTGAATAAAAATCAAAAGATGTAACTCTTCCAATGGTTTTCAAGTTTTTCTAAAGGTTATAACTCTTCTAATGGTTTTCTTGACCAGACATGAAGAGTCTATAAAAGCAAGACCTTGACTTGCATTTTATAATTCATTCATAACAATTATTACAATCCTTTACAATCTTTGAATCTCTTTGAACATCTTCTTCTTCTTCTTCCTTTGCCAAAAGCTTTCTAAAGTTTTCTGGTTTTCTAAACCTTGAAAACAAAAGTGTGCTATTCATCTTTTTCATTCCCTTATCTCTTTGCCAAAAAGAATTCACCAAGGACTAACCGCCTGAATTCTTTTTGTGTCTCTCTTCTCCCTTTTCCAAAAGAACGAAGGACTAACCGCCTGAATTTTTTTGTGTCTCCCTTCTCCCTTGTCAAAGAATTCAAAATGACACAGTCTGAGAATTCTTTTGATTTTTCCCTTTCCCATAAACAAAAGATTTCAAAGGACTAACCGCCTGAGAATTCTTTTGTTTCCCCCTTCACAAAGTTTCGCAGGACTAACCGCCTGAGAACTTTGTCTTAACACATTGGAGGGTACATCCTTTGTGGTACAAGTAGAGGGTACATCTACTTGGGTTGTTGTGATTGAGAACAAGAGAGGGTACATCTCTTGTGGATCATTTCTAGTTGAGGGTACATCCACTAGGTTGTTCAAAGAGAACAAGGGAGGGTACATCCCTTGTGGATCTTTGCTTGTAAAGGATTTTATAAGGTTGAAAAGAAATCTCAAAGACCGCAAGTCGCTTAGGGACTGGATGTAGGCACAGGTTGTTGCCGAACCAGTATAAAACTCTTGTGTTTGTCTTCTTCTTCCCTACACTCTTTATTTTCCGCTGTGCACTTTAATTATCGCTTTTACTTTTGGTTAAAGTTTCTATTTCTGTTCTTTACTTTCTAGTAAAAGCATAATTGAATCTAGTAACATTAAGAAGGATAAGTTTTAATTAGTAAAGGTTCATTAATAATTAATTCAACCCCCCTTCTTAATTATTCCGAGGCCACTTGATCCAACATCTATAACTATTCAGTTTGTGTTTCAAGAATGATATCTCGTGTCAAACCTATGTCAGAATCTCCAGTAATAAGTGCAGCAACTTCAGAGACTATTGGTATATTGTAAATTCTACCATCATTCTCTTTATTAGAAATGAGCTTCAATTTAACATCAAGAACAACTTCATCTTTTAATTTATCCCTAGCCATTCGAAAGCATTTTACATGTGAATTACAATGATCCAACATTTTTTATAATTCTGACACTATATCTGGGTCAATATTTGTCTTGCCTCTGTGTATAAACAAAGAAATGAAATCAGTTAAGGTTTAAATGTTAAAAGATTAAATGAAGTAAGGCATAAAAAACATACATTATAGAGAGAAAATGTGTTTATATATACTTGATTGCTTGAAGTCTATTTTGAACTTCATGTTCAATGTCGTATATGCACAATTGTGCAAATTTTGGTTGTTTTTTGGGCATTGGTAATAGACTCCCAATCCTATGACATGTCTAGCCTTGGATACGAATTGTTAGTGGTCCTCTTCCATCATTAATAGAGTCATCAAGTTTTGCTCCAGGAGATGTAAATGCAAACATCATATTGTAAATTTGAATGTTTTGCTGAAATTTTCCACTATCAATCGAATTGTTATCAAGCAATAAATGTTGCAGCAATGGAGGTGGTGTTTGTAATAATGGAAGCTGGACCTTGCCGTTACCACATCACAAACTAAACTTTGGATTGGTACCATGCCTATGCTTAAGCATTCTTTCTCCATACCACATCATTGCTTGGCATTGTTTACACTGCATTATTGGATTCCCAATATCTAAATAGCCTGACATAATTAATAAGAATCACTATTAAGGATACAATTAATCCTAAAATAATCTCACAGTTTCATAATTTTTGAAATCAATTGTGTTTTAATTGTTTCTCAATTTCTTAAACCATGTAACATTTTTGCATTGCGTATTCTTCATATTATATATAGAATAAACCAATTATAGTGTACATGGGTATGACTTACCTTTTGAGAGTACTTGAATTGAAACATGATTGTTAGTAAAATCAATGTTTTGGTCACTGATATCCAAATCACAATCTGTAATCAAGTAAAAAAATGAATCAAAATGACTATTAATTATTTATAATGCTATGAAATTGAGTTCCTAACCTTCTAAAGAGTCAAATTCTAGTTCTATGGATTCATCTGAAGTTGATACATTGTAATTGTAGTGGCTAGTATAATGGTTTTGGCTAACAGAGTTAAAATCTTGCGTGATAGCACTTGAAGCCATTGCTACTTTAGTTTTTTCTCTGAAATTGATTATGGCTTATACTTGATTGAGTGTTTTTGTGGTTGTTATGGCTAAAATTTGATGAAGTAACATTTGTGGATGAAATTGTTGCCTAGTTCTGTAGCAAATCAGGTGTCCCAGAATTGGAATGCTTTCTATTTAATTTCTTTTGCTGCAAAATATCCCTTCGTTTAGTGCGTGCAGCTACTGTAGTATAATGCCTTGTATTGTTATGATTATCCATCAACATTGCTTTCAACTACCATCTAGTAAAGAAAATTTGGCAAATAAGGTTAGACTGAAAGTGAGTCCAAGAACAAAGAGTATTACTTACTAGTGGATGGATATGGGATCATGGAGTGTAGTGTAGTTATACTTCCTTTGTGTGTACACTGTGATAGGAAGAGGGAACGAATTTTTGGGGTATGGAATGGAGTGGAGCTATAGTAAAGATGAGTATATGCACTGTGTGTCAATAGCCAGGAAGGAGATGGTGTAAGGTGTGACCCCTAACCCAGCTGAGAGAGAAAAATCATGTATTAATCCATGTATACATCAATCAAAATAAAAAAAAGAGAAAAATATTTAAGGAAATAATAGAGGAAAAATCTAGAACCACGTATTAATCCATTTTTATCAAAACCCGGAGGATACTCAAAAAAGGGCATTTTTTTATCAATAAATTTGGTGCCTGTTTCATTAAGTTTCTATATAATTTTGTCCATTAAAAATTTTAAGATTAAAAAGTTATAAATAGTTGAAGATTATGCATATCAAAGACATGTGTAAGAAGAAGAATCTTGAAGACAAGAAAGTGAACTAACAGATCATGTAGTCAACGAAGAGCTGCTTCTATTTTTGCTTCTTAACTCGGACTAATAAAACCCTCGGTCTGCATCAAGGAAATGGATGTGAACACCTAACACAGCTGAGAGAGAAAAAGCATAAAAGAGAGTGAAAAATATCTAACCAATAAAATAATTATTTTTTTCTTCTTCTAAAACTCTTTGAGATTTTGTTTTGTTTCAACAAAATAATAATCCAACTGTCTTTGAGTTATGATACTTGATACGTATGTTGATTATTTACAAATTTTATTTTAGATTATTTAGAGTTTATAAATTTAAGTCAAATTAAAATTGAGCTTCAAACAAATTAATTAAATATAATAATGAAATTATCAACTCAAAATAGAAGGTGTAAATATTTACATTTTAGTTGAATATTTTTTATCATCGAGAAATAAAACAAATAGAAGGATTTGAATATACTTTTAAAATACAAGTATAGTTTCAGAAATACTTGCACTTAGTGATGCTTATCATTATTGTTAAATTCAACTTAGTGTACTAATTCTTTATCCCATTGTAATAAAGTTAAGCTATATATATATATATATATATATATATATATATATATATATATATATATATATAGAGAGAGAGAGAGAGAGAGAGAGAGAGAAATAGTATTTTTTTAAAATACAACTCATTCTAAGAAGGATTTGAATATACTTTAAAATGCAAGTATAGTTTCACAAATACTTGCACTTAGTGATGCTTATCGTTATTGTTAAATTCAACTTAGTGTACTAATCAAATCACGTTGATAAGAGTAAGAGCTTGAGAAGAAGGGAAAGAGGAAGAAATATTCAAATCATTCACTCCTTTCCCGAAAGCTTGACTTTATTATTTCTTTATATACTTAATAATACAATACTATAAAAAAAATACTTTGTTAATAGCCATACCAATTTTCTATGAGCTCCAATCTGTAGCTTATAAAGAAACTAAAGAAGTTAGTCTCAAACCAAAGATCTTTCTTGTGTTCTGCCTAATGTTTAAGAACATCATCTCCACTTTGATTTTAACCATCTTGTTAGTACTCGGCATGCATTATATTTTTGTTATGAAGGAAGTAAACTAAACAAATAGTTCACTTTTACAAAGTTTCTTTTCTTGATCCGTGGAGGCTGAAATCTTTGTATCACTCGTGGCAGAACAGGTGGAAGGAAGGGGCATCATAAAATTTCCTGGGACAAACACAATAAAAAATATTATTTGTGGTAACAACTGTTGGAACATTTGAAGAAAACCTTAACTTGCCATCATATGCTTCCATGTGGATTGTGGCACACCAAATTACTCTTCTACCCTTCCAACAGGTAAACTTGCTTTGTTTTTTGTTTAGTTTCTAGAACATACTCTATTTTTTGTTTAATTTTTGGATATTGAGTTTATTTATCATCATGAAGTAAAAATAGAATCATTGGAACAAAATATTCTTTTAATAACATTGGGCATTAAAGCATATTTGTTCTTTTAATAACATCCAAAGTATAGTTTGGTAACACAAACGTTAACTTTGTCACAAAACAAAAGTAATGAATTGCTGTAGAACAACACATCACAAAAGGAGGTTACATGTAGTTTCAAGTACTACATGGTTAATTTCCTAAGAACAAAATATACACACCAAAACAAAATAACAACTTAGAAAGTCTTGACTCATAGGATCCATGACCATGACACCTAAACCACCATTGATATCTGATTAATTGTCTAAGAACAAAATATACACACCAAAACAAAATAATAAGTTAGAAAGTCTTGACACACATGATCTTAAACCATAACACCTAAAGCACAATTCAAACGTCTAACTATTCATTCATTCTTGAAATGCTTCTTAGTAGCTGAGAGTTGAGCAGAAAGAAATTGTTTAGACAAATTATCATATGAAAAGACCTCAACTGAATCATGCTTGGCTAGAGTAACAGGCATTTCAGCTTGTAAATCATGCTTAGGTACTTCATCCACAACTTTCTTGGTTGGAGTTGCAGCCATTGTAACCTCTGGATTATGATCTGATGTCCAAAAGAGTGATTGCTATGTGAAAAATCAACATAATAAATTAATTTGAGTTAAGTTATAATTAAAAATAATTTATTAATACGCACAAAAATTATAGATACATTAAATAAATGAATTTCATTTAAAGTTACTAAAAAAAATTAAATATTATAGATATGTGCATCAAATTTTAAGACATAACTTACGGTTTCATATTGAAAGGAATCATCTTCATTGTTGGACAAAGGAACCTGATGTCTAGTTGTATCCTATCATAAGCAGTGGGCCAATAAATTTATTATAATGGATGATAAAATTTATAGATGTTCCTACTACCTCAACTTCAGAAGAAAAACAAACCTGATCTTCAACTAAATCCTATCATAAATTACCAAGGAAATAAAGTTATTTACACATACTAAGCCTTAATAAATTATTGAGATAATATTGATAGTACCTCCACATCTGGCAGTAAGTCCATAGTTGCTTGCATTAGTTCAGGATCATCAGATATTTTATTCACATATGAATTCCTATATTTGGGCTGGACCTTGATTTTAAATGCAAGAGTACACCCAAAAGATCGTTGAATGGATCTAGGATCATATTAACACTTTTATCACCACCGTTAGATAGACATAAACAAAACAATAAGCATATTAGGAAAACAATCATAATAATATAAATAAAAAGAAAGATAGGAGTAAGTAAAACATATAAACACATAGAACAAACATCATGTTGTTTAATTCTTATGCAGATTTTCCTATAAGTTCTATGCACTCACGGTCCCAGAGCACAAAGTTGGAACTATGTTTCTTGTGATACACCATCACTTTTAGCTTATACCTTTTACACACAAATACAATTGGCTCACAAAAGAATTTAACGATAAAATAAAATCTAATTTAATGTGTAATGGTAAACTAAAAGTACACAACCTTAATATACTCCCTTCATTGTGTTTGCCACATGAACATTTGAATGGTCCATTTTCTAGTACAACACTCTTGTTGCACTTCATGCATGATGCATAACACCATCCATGATTCTCCATAATAATTCTTTCGATAGTGCCAACAGTAACACAATCTGTTACCTATTCAGCCATGTAACTATAATAGTTAATAGTTTGCTAGATCAATTAATCATGTCAAATTTAGCAATGGCGAATACATATAACAGAATATTGTGGTAATGTCATTGATTTCAGAGAGACTCTTGACCTCTACTTTGTAAAAAAACTTTTCTTTCTCTAAATATTGTGATGATCCAGAAGATTGTGACAAACTACAACCCCAATAGGCAAGCTAACATCAACTATATTGTCACAACAAATAAAAAAACATGATTAAGAACAATAAACAAATCTCCATGATAACTACATACAAATAAAATACAGCCCACAAAGTAACTGACCATTGTTGGAAATTTCTATTCCAATAATTAATGTGGGCTAGTATTATAAGACAATTATATTAGCTATTTATCATTAGTGGGTTTCATTTTATATGATCAAATTAAATGAGTCTGTTAGACAACCAAATCAGATGAGATGGACTTAAATGAATAGATGTCAGTGTTGGTCCATTAGGGGATAATAGGAACCCTATTAGGTTAACACACTATAAGAAGGCTATGATCCCCAATATACCAAGCCGCCACATATAGCTTCTCTTCTCCCCATTTGAAGAGTTTGAAGGTCCTAGTAAGGAATAAAGAGATTTCGATTGAGGAAGAACCATGAAGTCACCGATTACCTATAGATTCAAATTCCGCTGCGTTTTTTTCCAAGTATTCCTAAAACTCTTCTTGATAATCTAACGTAATGTGTTCCTGGTGGTTATTGGTATTTTATAAGGATCTCCAAAAATTCCAACAACCTTTCTTTAAATTGTTGTATTTCAAGAAATGATTCATTAATCAACAACTTTGAGCTCTGCCATGTGTTAGTTATTGTAATTGGGTAAACTCCTGTCAATTTAATAATAGGAAATAAGTTAGATGATTAAGTAAAAGAAAAAAAAAATATGACCAAGACACCATTTTAATATAAAGAAAAAATCAAAAGTGCAAAACCTTGCACCTCTTTGATGCAAGCATGTCTTAACATAATAACCACTGTTTCCATACCACCAGTCCTTTCAAATAATTAACCAATTGTAAACATAGGTCATCCCAAAGAGTACATGTAACAGTTTGACCACTATGATCAAATAAAAATTTTAATTATGTAAATCTCATACTAAACACAAAGGATAATAAATAGATAGAGATAGTTTTTGTACCTTAGATCTTTCATGGTAAAGAGGACCTTCTTTGGATTGCTTAAAATATGGTGCGATGTCAACTCATGAACAACACCAATGACATCTAAAATATGAAAGAAAATAGGGAAAAAAGATAATAATTCATATACATCCTTACTAAATAAACTAATTGTAGACAAAAACATAAGATATTGAAACTTGTTTGACAATAAATAGCATTACCAACTAACAGATCGCGTCGGTAGGTTCCAGTAAGGATATCGACAAAATTAACAAACTCATATGCCTTTAAAGGGATATTAGGCAGGTTCTGTTCTATGACAATACTGACACCAATAAAAATCAACTTATATGGATGCAAACATAGCTTATATGGCCCTCGTTGTTAACAATTTTAAAGTTGTGCATCATATATGTGTTGTTCTCCTTTAGAGTCACTTTCCATGTCTTTAACTCCTCTTTTCTTATAAGGACATGAATCTTGTCAGCTTGGGAGAACAAAAATCATAGTCCAAAGGTAATAATCCGAAAAGATAAATTATTATAACACCATACAATATCAATTAACAACATAAGAAAGTTAAATAAGACAACATTTTCATCCATGACAATCATTTCAGCTTTTTCTGATTTATCTTTAGTTTCAACAAACCACAGGTCTATGATTCTAACTGCAAGCTTTAAGGTATCCTTTGTGTTATCGATATCCCTTATGAAATCCCTACGACGTGCCATGCCTGGAGAAAATAAATAAAAAATAATCAACAACCAATAATAATAATCTCTTTAGCATAATCTGGCAACATGATCAACCACAAAATCAGCTCGTAAATTAGTCTTTTGTGCAATACCAAAACATATAGAGAAAATGGTCACCTTTTTTTTTGTAACTATTTTTTTAAAAAAACAAAATGCCCTTTCCCACCCAAAGCATGATCATCAAATGCAAAACGTATCTAAACAAAGAAGTGAAAAAAGAAACCCCTCATTCTGAATATTGTAATCACAACAAAACCCTATATGTAGAAACCACAGATCACTCACGTACATTAATCAAATCATGTTGATAAGAGTAAGAGCTTGAGAAGAAGGGAAAGAGGAATAAATATTCAAATCATTCACTCCTTTCCCGAAAGCTTGACTTTATTCTTTCTTTATATACTTAATAAGACAATACTATAAAAAACACTTTGTTAACAACTGTACCAATTTTCTCTATATGGCACATAAGGTCCTCGCCTAAAGTGAGGTTAGCACAAGACTTGGAGCTTCTAACCACACTTTTTTTCTTTTTTGAAATAACATAAGAGAAGTCGGAGTATATGCACTGTGTGTCAATACCTAGGAAGGAGACGATATAAGGTGTGACACCCAACCCAATTGAGAGAGAAAAAGCATGATCAGTCACGTACATCAATCAAAATAAAAAGAGAGAAAAATATCTAAGGAAATGAGAGAGGAAAAATCTAGAACTACGTATTAATCCAATTTTTACCAAAATCTGGAGGTCGAAAAAAAGGCCAGTTTTTACCAATAAATTTGGTGGTTGTTTCATTAAGTTTCTGTATAATGTTGTCCATTAAAATTTTTAAGATTAAAAATTATAAACAATTGAAGATTATACAGATCAAAGACATGTGTATGAAGAAGAATCTAGAAAATAAGAACTACTTCACCTTTCTTTAGTAAAAGTGAAGAAGCAAAAGGGGAAGAATCTAGTGAAGAGATCTACCCCCAAGAAGAAGGACAACCTTTAATGGTTAAGGAGGAGTGTAAGGAGGTAAGTGTCTCCTCCAAGAAGTTAGCTAAGAAGGAAAGACATTTTGAAATAAAGACAAATATTAAAGAAATTTCCCTTCTTAGACAACCTCCACATTTTCTCCTTTGTAAAAAGACACTTGTTAGCATTGCCACATCTCTTAGGCTTGAGTTTATTCCTCAAGTAAAGGAGTTGTTGGATGAGGGTTTGGTTCGCAAGAGATTAAATCCTTGTGCTTTGTTGGTGCCCAAAATTGGTATTATTAGGCACCAAATTCCTAAAATAGGTGGTGTGAAGAATGCTTTGGGTGGTGCAACACTCTTTTGTAAAATCACTCGTGCACCCAACATCTTCATGATTTGTGTACATAGGGACTCATTAGGTAGGTTTGTTCTTATTTTTAGTTTCAATACAAACTTAGGCACTCATATGGGACACCTTAGGTTTGTCATACTTTTTGGTAGGAATAATCAACATGAAAATACAGAAAAAGGTATGTTCTATTGCTTTACTTTTCTTAATTTTTTAAATTGTGATCAAGGAGTTCCCATGAACCCTAAGAGAATAAAGGTCATTCCTGAGTGGCCCGCTCCACCAAGTGTAAGAAAAATTTGGGGCTTCCAAGACTTAACAAACTTTTACAAAAAGTTTGCCCCATATTTTTCTATACTTGTAGCACCACTCATTGAGTTGGTGAGGAACCATGTTCCTTCATGGGAAGATGCCCAGGAAATGAGTTTTCAGACTTTACCTTACTTCAACATACTAAACACCACTAATACTTATGTTTTTGTTCTTTTTACAGGTGTTGAGGAAAAAAGCCCAGAGTTTCAAGAACCTCGGGATTTGAGGTCAAATCCTTTTCAAGGGGGGGGGGAATGATGCAATCCTACCCCGCAAGGGCATTGGATAGAAAACTCCAAGTAGATTGGGCCAAAGATGCAAGAGAAGGCCCTAGGGTTCTTATGAGCCTTAGGGTAGATTTCGGGCCCATGGGCTAAGTACGAGCCCACTTATCTTTGTAAATATTAGATTAAGGTTTCATTATTTTTGGGCCTTGTATTTATGGTTCCATAATGTAGGTAGGGTACCCTAGAAATATAGGATTTTTCAGCCCTTGTATTTTAGGGCACCTAGACTAGTTTTTGTATTAGGGGTAGTTTTGTAATTTCACATGCACTAAGTGGATATTTGATGTGTGTGGTTGGAAATAAATTTAATTGAATTGGTAGAAGCCCAATCCAATTAAATTTTAGAGGGGGAGGTGAGCATTTGCTTACTACACCCCATTGCCACATCATATAGTCACACTTTGTGCATGTCCTTCATGCTTTTCATGCCTCATGACACCTAAGCACACTTAGTGGAGAATCTTGGAATTGATCTTGGATTAGTGGGCTGAACCATAACTAAAATTCACTAATCATAATTAGTGAAATTTTGGCTCCACAAATTCAATTTCAAATTCAAGTGAAATTTGAATTTCCCTCCAATTTTGTGTGACACTTAGGCTATAAATAGAGGTCATGTGTGTGCATTTTTTTCAACTTTGATCATTTGAATATTAAACTTCAGATTTCAAAGCTCATTTGGAGTACAAAATTTCGTGCTCTTCTCTCCCTCTCCCCTCATTCATCTCCATTTTCCTCCAAGCTCTTATCCATGGCCTCCTATGGTGGTGAGCTTCTTCTAAACTCATCTTCTCCTTGAAGTGGCGTCTCCTCTCTCTCTTCCTTTCTCCATTCCGCTGCCATTCATCTTCCAAGAAGCAAAGGAATCCATTGATGAAGAAGATCCTAGGCCTAGAAGCTCCAATGGAGCTTACATCAACACACACCTCACCTGTTGGAACGATATGATCCGAGTAGTGCATCCACCTGTCATGTATATCATCATACGACACCCATGAATCGACAGGAGGAGCAGGAATGGTCTGCGTGTATCCAAACTGTCGCACGACCCTCTCTGGTTGATAATAAACAGCAACAGGCCCCCAACGCAAGAGACCGGAATAGCATGATCTGACGTGGAAGTCCCGGACCGATCGGTGCTCCCCATACGGGATCCAACAAACATCCGGAATCCGGAGTCGGTTCAGGCACTCCCTGTACGTCGGCGTACGAATGCTCTTCACGGTCTTCTTGGTCGCAATCCATCTACACACACACGGAGAATCCTCGTTGTCGCAACCTATCCTTCGGCGGGAGGGCGACGCATGACTCGTGGGATGCGTGTTCCACGAAAGGAATACGCGCGGAGTCGCCACCAACGTTTATTTGAGGAAAACGTCGGAAAAACCGGAAAAGACGCGATCTACGAACTTTTAAGTGAAAGGTTCGGGAGTTGTATTTACGCGCGGGGAAGGTATTAGCACCCCACACGTCCGTCACAAGGGACGGCAGCCTTTAATCGAATGTGCAAACATGACTTTGATTTTTACGTTCCCTTTTATGTCCTTATATCCTTTATACCCTTTTTATATTTTTTCTCTTTTTGTGGTCGACAAGGGTGTTTCCCTTTGCTCCTACGTATTCCTCAATTGGGATGAGAAAATCAGACCTACGTAGTTCTTTCTTATGCGTGAATCAAGTGATTCTTTTTACTTGAAAGGTAATCATTTTAAGGCGTTGGACCTTAAAAATGACCCATTTTACTTAATAAGAAATTGAAGTGATAAACTTTCAAAAACCTATTTTTGTGGACGAGCTTGACTAGGCGAGTTGATTTTAGCCTTAGTTTCACCTTAGTTATTAGTCAATTCGATTAAGAATGAGAAATCCCAAAGAGAAAACGTTCGATTGATTTTTCGCTTTACTTTACTAAAAAATATTTTTTTGATTATTATATTATTATTTTACCTCTTTTTTTTATTTCCAACGTGGTTACGGCACGACCGAACGGTCGGAATTCATTTTAACCAAAATTAACGGATGATACAATTCAAACGATCGGTGGAAATTTATTTTATTTTTAGATTAAGCGAGAAATTACTTAAATAAATGGCTTAAGCACGTCAAAAGGGAAGAAAAGAAAACTGAAAGTAAACGAAATTAAAGTGAAAGTACACAAAACAAGAAATGAATTGAAAGTCTCGGATTCGAAAACTTACCCGTTGAAGAACGAAGAACGAACGAAGAACGGATGAAGAACGGTGAAGAACGACGAAGAACGATGAAGATTTTCCACAGAATCGCTTACGGAAGCGTTACAGAAGCACTTCGACTCGATTTTTCTTCACGAAAACGTGTTTTTTGCCCAAAATAGCCGAAATGCATAGCCAAAGGGGTCTTGAACATTTTGAAACAGCTCCCCCCTCCCCTATTTATAGAAAAAAAGGGAGGTGCTTGCCGCCCAAAGACTTAATGAAGAAGATTTCTAAGCGCACCCGAATTACTAAGTTCACCCCCCTTTTCGTATTTTACGGAAAAGTTACGGAAGCCTTACGGAACTGTTTTCGAATTTGATTTTCATCTTTTTTCTCTTCCCTTTCACCAATGTTAAGTGGAATATGCTTACCCAAGGTTTTCGGAAATTTTACGGAAGTATTACGGAAGCCGCAGAAGCCCCGAAAACCATTTTTCAAAAACGTGGAGGAGCTTGCCGCCCAGTTGCTTCCTCCTTAAGCAACCCAACTTCCAAAATATTCTGGAAGGGCCTAGATTTGAATTGCTATTTACACCCCTATCTTGATAAGTTCACCCCCTTACCTTTTTTGGTGATTCTTTTTTCGTAAAGTTACGGAAACTTACGAATCTCGTAACGATACTTATTTTCTTTCCGTAATGTTACGGAACCTTGCGGATTACATAATCATCCCCTTTTTGACTTACGGAATGTTACAGAATCTCACTTAATTATGCAACGATGCTTCCATTTAATTTCCGGTGTGTCACGGAAACTTACGGATTGTGCATCAATATTTTTTGGTTTTCCGGCATGTCCTGAAATTTCACAAATTGCCTAATGATGGGTGCCAAGCACCTCACAAGGACCAAAGAAAGGTCGCATGTCATCAAGCAAAGGTCCCCGGACGAAATTAGGGTATGACACTCGTCGTACTCCTGATCAGCAGTGGAGTCCGCGACTGACGGAAAGTGCTCGTAAATCCAGCACTACAGATGTAACATCAAAATTATAAACATTAATAATGAAAGTGTAAAAAAATTTAAAGTTAAACATTGTTGAGGCTGAACGAATGAAAAACATATTTGTTACCTACAGCAGTGTGATGTAACCGCCAAGTTGTCAGCTGTGACTCATAGATGCATCGTTCAGCTGGTCGTACATATGCACCAAAGCAGTCACTCCCCAGGCATACCTCTCTGTCATACTGAGGTCACGAAGGGCCTCCAAGTAGACAACATGGACATTGGTTGCACTCTTGTTAGCAAATAGAGTGCAACCCAAAAGATGAAGAAGATATGTGCGAGTCGCAGCTGTCCAATGACCTGCCTGGCTTCGGCGCTCATATATATCACGTACCCATTGCAGGCGTACGTACGGTCCACGACACTGGGCTGTCTCAGCCCTGACAGAATCTGCAGAGACCATCAATAAGTCCACCAGCATCTAAACCGCATCGTCCACGTGCAAGGGCTCAAAGGCGTGTAAGTTGCCAACCACGGGAAGATGGAGAAGCGAGGAGACGTCGTCCAGCATGATGGTGAGCTCTCCCACCGGGAGATGGAAACTAGACGTCTCCCGGTGCCACCGCTCCACAAACGCGGACAAAAGTCCCCGATCGCCAGTGTCTACCGAACACGTGATCAGAGGACTTAATCCTGTACCAGCAACAAGTCCCTTAATGGCAAGGACAGGCCTGCCTAAACTATGGACCTTCCTCCCATGAGAGGATAGCTTTAATTCAGGACGCTCATGAATTGAAGTATGAAGGAACGCAAAATTTGTTAAAATAATCATTTAAAGGAAAACTAATTTCAATCATAAAGTATAATTTACAAGTAACTAAAAATAAATATTATAAATACCTCTCCCGTCCATACGCTGCAAGCAACGTGATCCGCATACTGGGTCAACACGGATGGGTCGCTCGGACCACCCGAAAATCCCTCATGCTCATCCTCAGCAGCCTCCACGCCTGTGTCCACAGGAATGTCTGCCACAATGTCCTCAGAATCAGCTGGTGCCTCCATCGGGTCATCCGGCAATACATCAGGCTCAAAATCTGGCGCAGGGACCATTGGCTCATCGTGCGCCACAGTCACGACAATCGCTGCCTCCATGCGGATGCAGTAGGCTGTCGACGCTGCAGAACATCATCAGAATCATCACGATCTCCTCTGCCCACACCTTTGCCAGTAACCTGACCTAAGGCACGACCTAATCCTCTGGTCCTAACCATGATCTGCAAATGAGTACCGCAAATTCAATCACCGATTTCATTCACTCAAATTTCATTGGTCTAACGCAAATTTCATTGACTGAAAGTCGCGCAAGTTGTCAGGCTTTCATTAATTGTAGGACATGTATGTCAAGAGAGGCTACACATGTCAGGCTTTTATCGGGTTAGTTTTTATTCAGTATACTATATGATTGAATGGAAATTGATTATGAATCCTAATATTATTGATATTAGATTAACAAAGCAACCATTGTTGAGGATGCCATCACCTACATTGAACCCCGACAAAATATTGTGCAGAGTCTCAGCTATGAGCTTCATGAAATGGAAGCAACATCAAAGGAAATAAAGCCAAAGAAAGAAGAAATCAATCTTCTTGAAATGGAAGCAACTCCATATTGTTTCTTGATGATCCTTTATTCCCTCTTGATCCTTGGGTTTGTGGCTCATGCTTTGTTCATGATCTTATCCTTAGCCTTTATAAATTGTTTGTTCATGCTATTAAATGTGTTTTTTCTTGGTTACTTTAGTGTTCAAAACTGATTTCCTACACAAAATTTGTGGCAGTTTTGTGATTCTGCTCAAATTTATGACAGGTAGCAATTAAAAAGTTGTAGAACGACTAATTCAATTTTTCAGTTAACAATGTTTATTAATGCTATCATATTTATTAATAGAGAGCTTTTTTTTTCAGTTGTAATTATGTTTTAATAGGTTTTGTACACTTTATTATTGTAGTTGTAAATTCTTTTCATGAATTAAAATTATAATCAATGAAGACTTTTGGTTCATAGATTCAGTTTGCCAGCATTTTATTTATACAAACTACAAAAAATAGCATTGAGTCATTAATGTTGGTAATAGGTTTGTGATCATCAGACTTGGTTTGAAAGCCTACTTAATAAATAATCTAGAAGAGGACATTGAAATGTAGATAACAAAATATCAACTCCCCACTCCTTGATATGTTCAATGAATTGTGCAATGGTTTTCAATTTTGATGTTGTGACAGTTAGACCAAGAATAGGTTTAAGGTTAAATATTGTGTATTTTTTTAGAAATTTCTAATCAGCCTTCTCCTTCACAGGTGGCAGAGTGGGGAATGATGAGTATGTGTGATACTGAAAGAAGACTTCTGGCTAATGCATTGCTTGATATCTCAAATGAATGGTTTATCCTCTTATCGGAGTCCTGCATTCCCCTCCAAAACTTCAGCATTGTGTACCTTTACATAGCACGCTCAAGATATAGCTTTATGGGTGCAATTGATGAACCTGGTCCTTATAGGAGAGGACGGTATGATGGAAACATGGCACCTGAGATCAACATGAGTGACTGGCGAAAAGGCTCTCAGTGGTTTGAAATTAACCGAGAACTAGCTCTTAGGATAGTTGAAGACAATACTTACTATCCTAAGCTCAAAGAATTCTGCAAACCACACAAATGTTATGTTGATGAGCACTATTTTCAGACAATGTTAACAATTAATACTCCTCATCTTTTGGCAAATAGAAGCCTCACTTATGTGGACTGGTCAAGGGGTGGTGCTCACCCAACTACCTTTGGGAAGGATGACATCAAAGAGGAATTCTTCAAGAAAATTTTGCAAGATCAGACATGTCTTTATAATAACCAGCCATCTTCCCTTTGCTTCTTATTTGCAAGAAAATTTGCACCTAATGCTTTGGGCCCTCTTTTAGACATAGCACCCAAAGCTCTAGGAATTGGAAAAAGGCATAGCTTCTAAGCTACATCATTAAAGGAGCACACGCTGACAGAAGCATGTTAGTTAGCCATTTGCTAACTCTGTTTTAGTCGCATGATTCATCATCTAATCTCCCTGCTTTGCAGATATTTTGAGTTGCTCCTCCAGCATTTAGATGTCTAGGATATTGAATCTAAACCATATTTTACAGAAATAATCCACATTGACCAATATGTTTTTGTTGACCAGTTCTATAAAAAGCTAATAATGCTAGTCCTAAATATTTTGTGAACGTTGAAATTGAAGTTAGTAGTGTGACCACCGAATAATGAATGTTTTCTTCTTTTAAGACATGAATAAAATTCAATGTCTTTGTTCAAAGCAGAGGAGGTTGGGCTGCTTTTTGAAGCAACCTACCATCAATTTTTGAAGAATGAAATGATTACAGGCCTTTGAGCTTTAGAGGGAGCAAAAGAAATTCATAGGCATTAGGCAGGTGAGTTAGGTGAAGCAATGATTTCTCATTTTCCTTTTTCTCTCAAGGATCAACCATTGATCAAGTTTTAAGGATTTGTCCTAATCATGTTACTTTTGAACTTAATCTGCGGAGGTTGTCTAGGCGTTTGAATCAGTTTTTCGATACCACATTCAGTTCTAAGTAGCAATTACATAAAAGACAATTACATATTCGCATTAACTCAAATTGAAACAGTAGATATTCTCCAAAATGACACTATTTATCAAATATTTAGCATACATTCAGAGGTGATCTTAATAACCAAAATTCCTAATTTCAAAAAAAGCTCACAATGTATCAAATATTTGATAATTTTTCAATTAAAATGAAGCTGAGTTTTACGGATCACCTGATCCGTAAAGCATGTTGAGTACTTTACGGATCAGGTGATCCGTAAAGCTCACAACGACTTTCCGATAGCGGTTTACGCCATCGCCGACAACACATGGGAAAAAAAGAAAAGGTTCACGGTGCTTACCTCGATGGTGGACGGTAACCTCCTCAACGACGGCATTGCTCTTCGCGAAAGCCTCCTCGATGCACCACCACAACAATGGCGGCAACCTCAACGAAGAAGAAGAAGAAGAAAAGCTCTGAGGTGAAAAGAATGAAGCGCAAAGAAGTGCTCTGACGTCAAGAAGAAGAGGCGCAAAGAATGAAGAAGAAGCAGGAAGAAGAATCAGGAAGAAGAAGCAGAAGCGGAAACGCGGGGGAGAGAGAGAGTCCAGGTTTTTTTCTTAAAAAATTACTGAGGGCATTATGGCCCTTTCACAACCATTGCTGGGTGCACCACCAAAACTGTTGGGTGCACCTAGCAGCACTCAAGGCAAGGCAAGGTAGGCACAGCACAATCATCAGTTGTTGCGGACTGAGTCGTGTGTCGCGTTGTTGGCATTAGAATTGATCGATTTGGGGTTGGGGCGGAAAGCGGAAACGACGTCATTCGTAGTTGGGAAGAAGATGAGTTCGCAGCAAATGCAGATGCAAATGCAAAACAGCGGTGGCAGCAGCAGTATCAGCAGCAACATCCCAGTGAGCGAGGTTTTCTGGACTCTCGTCGACAAAGCCGACAAGAAGTTCTCCAAAATCAGAGACCTTCCCTTCTACCAACGCAGCAGGTCCCATTTTTCCAATTTCTCATTCTCGTTTCTTAATTCTTAATTTTATTTAATTTGACCTTCATATAGCTTCATATATTTTCAATTTGTGTTTTCAGTTTCATTTTGAGTTTATTTATTTGTCTCACTGATTGAACAGAAAATAGATAAAAAAAACAATTGGTTTAATTTTGATGTGGTCCGTGAGGAGTTAGTTATTTTATTATTCATTTGTTAATGTAAATTGAAAGTGGCGTTTGTTTTTGTAGCACCATGGGATGAAAATCTGAACTGGGTTGTTGATGATGTTATGTCCTGAACTACGGAGTATTGCCCCCGTTTGGATAAACAACTTAATTAAGGTCCTACCAATAAGTGATTATTTATGTATAACTTGTTTTTATAATGGAGCAAAATTATAGGGTTAAACTGTTTTTGTATAAGTTATAAGCTGTTTTCATAAGTTATCCTGGAAAGCTTACTTAAAACAGCTTATGGACATTTCATAAGCTACTTTCATTAGTTCTTCCAAACTCGTACACAAATGTTTATGTCAGAAGATAAGTTCAAATAATTCGTACATAACCTCTTCCAAATGGGGCATTAGTATATTTCCTGTACTGAAAACGATATTGAAAGGGTACCTATTGGTTGACCTCCTAATGCTATACTATTGGTGTAGTACGTACTGTTTTCAAAGTTGTTCAGTTTATACAATTGTGGAAGATTTGGGTTGGTTTTGTAGATTTAATTAAAGCTTACATTGGTGGTCAGAATTTCATTATTTTGATTAATATATTGGTAGTTAACAATCGCATGGTTTATTATTAATTTTAGCTGGTTTTACAGCACAAAAATATGTTGAGAGGTTACATGTTGGTTTTGGTTGATCTCTGAAAGTAGAATTATTGTGTGTGGCTTTGTTGTAGGCATGATACTTACTTTTATAAGGTGTTCAAGGTCTACACACAATTATGGAAGTTTCAGCAGGAGAATCGGCAGAAGCTGATTGAGGCTGGGCTCAGGAGATGGGAGATTGGTGAGATTGCATCTCGCATTGGGCAACTGTATTTTGGGCAGTACATGCGCACAAGTGATGCAAATTATCTATCAGAGTCGTATATATTCTACGAGGCCATATTGACTCGGGAGTATTTTAAGGAGGGGTTGTTTCAAGATGTTAATATTGCAAACAAACAATTGAGGTTCCTAGCTAGATTCATAATGGTGTGTTTGGTGTTGAACCGAAGGGAAATGGTGCAGCAATTGGTTAATCAGCTTAAAGTATTAGTTGATGAATGCAAGAGAACATTCCAGGTTTCTCCATGTTAATTTTCTATTGTATAGTTCATTCTAAAAAATAATTTAATTGCCAATAATTGATTATGATATATGGGGTATTAAAAAAATTGTATTTGACCATTCAGCCATTCTGTTTTCTGTAAAAGCCTTTGTAAAGATGTTACATTTTCTGAGTAGTTGGCTTGGCTTGCTGCTTTGCTAATGGCTGTCTAATGTCTACTACTATGCAACCAGTATGTTCTTAGAAAGACAGGTCTTGTTGTCTATTTTCATTTATATCTTGGAGTTGGAGGTAGAACAATTAGGAAGATGAGTGCAATTGACAACTGCAGTAAGGAAAAGAACAAATAGATTTAGCTACTTCAGCTAACTAGTAGGGTTTCTCTAACTTAGGACCACTGAGTAATGTAAATATGCTTGCCCAAACTAGGATTTATTATGGTGGAGTTCCCAAATCTATCATAGAATTGATATATAAATTAGTTTTACTGTAATAGATTTTGCTAATTTGATTTTCAAGGACAAACTATCCTAAAAGCGTAAGCTATTAGGTTATGACTTGTATGAATGTTGTAGTGTCTAATATGCTCCTCACGCATTAAACTTTTGGTTTCGAAGTGTAGACAATGCATATGTCCATTTTACCTAATACTAAAATTCAACTATATTTAAAAGAGTAGATGTGATAGCGATCAAACTCCTGAGCTCTTGGTCAAATGCTCAAAGATCAAGTTTGGGTAAATAGCTTAGTTAAGTGCTTATTCAATAAGAGCTTACAGCTTATTTTGACTGAAGCTTATTAAATAAGCTTAAAAAAATTTATTGGAAGGTTATAAGCACTCTCATAAGCATAATCAAACACCTCTGTAGTACTTATATGACAAGCTCTGGAAATGCTCTTCCAAATGCCTTAAAAAAGGCTTTGATTTGATAACAGGTCAAGGGCTCCAACAGCTTAAGCTATTAGTTGAAGGCTTATATTAATGTTTTTATATCTATTGTTATTCCATCTTTTGCTTTTGATGAATTAATTCATCTGTTGATAAGTAAACATCTAAAATAACTGCACAGCTGCACAAAAATTTAAATGTACAACATCTTTAGAATAGAATAAGTTACATTGTGCTAGACTGCTAATTGGAGTGTTCCATAAAAAACATGATGCTGTCCAGTATCCAGAATATATTTTGATAGATTTATGTTTGCAGATGTATTGCAAGTGACCTTCAAACAATTTGGTTACAGGAAAGTGACTTTAAAGAATGGAAGCTGGTGGTTCAGGAAATTGTCAGATTTTTAAAAGCGGACACTGCTTTTATAAATATCAGGCCCTTGAGATACAGTCTAGTTTTGGACTCTCATCCTGATACTTTACCCCATGTAGCTGCAGCCATCACAAAGAGACATTTGAAACTACAAGATGCTGTATTAAGTAGCTTCCATCCAAATGAGGTAGGTGTCCAGGACTCTTTTGGTTCTCTTATATTGAAGAACAATTTGTTGAAAATGATAAAATCATAAGATAGTTTTTCTATTGCTATAAGATATTCTATAAAATATTATGATCTTTTGATATTGTTTCCAACTGTCGTTCCTGAACAGGTAAAGTATTCAGAGCTCACCATTGACACTTTTAGGATGCTTCAATGTCTGGAGTGGGAACCTAGTGGCTCATTTTTCCAGTCTAGTAGTTCAAAACTTAGTCAAAATGGGGCTACTGGAACTAGTCGTATCAGTTACATCCAAGACATTGCTGATCCTACCTTACCTGCAAACCCACGGAAAGCTGTGCTATATCGTCCTTCACTGACACATTTTATAGCTGTAAGTATGGAAAAATATAAGTTTTTTTTTTATCTTTTAATAGTTTTCCATGTTTTCTTTTTGGTGCACCAATAGTTTTCCATGTGCCCATAACCCACTGGTGCTTGGATTGAATTGTGCTTTGACTCCATGAAATAACTTCATGGATTTAGTGTAATGTAAGAGAGAAAGGAGAGATTATTTCATTAATGAGACTCTAAATTACTGTGACATGTAATGTATAACACTGATCTTTACCCCCCCCCCCCCCCCTTCTCATTATACCTACTCTAGATTCTAGGTCAAGTACAATTGTTGTACAAGTAGTACAAGCCTCTAACTCAACAACACTAGTAAAAGTAATAAGAATCTGAATTCTAATTCTAACAATTCCAAATGGGTTGCCCTTCTCTTTTTCTATTACTTTTTTTCTGACCAATAAAGACTCCTATTTCACAACCTCATGTTTATCATCCTCTGTATATGTTCCCCTTTACTGGGCTCTTCCTCTAATGGAATTTTCAGGTTCCTTGTGCCTCATGATTCCAGAAGAATCACCTCCCTACCCCTAACTGTTTTCTCTCTTGCACTGTTGCACTATCCTTCCATTTATTCCTTCTTGAGTAAACCAGTCACTTATGTGTCCTTTCTTCAGTATAAAATGGTCTTCCATCATTTAAAATTGGGCCCAAGCCAATGTGTTTAACATCTTCCCAATGAAGCAAGGGGCTGTTTGGTTGCAAGACCATTGTCCCACATTGGTATAAGGCCATTGACAACTCTCCATCTTTTATGTTGTACTTATAAAAAACCTCCATCTCCTTTGAGAATTCCCAACTCTTTGCATTGTCCACACTTCAAGTTTAAAAGCTGCTACATGAGGGCGTATTTTAGGTGCATAAAACCATTTTGTGTGCATCTACCTTATGGTTTAAGCTTGTATAAGACTTGTGGTTGGTAATAGCAAATCTGCCCAATCTCTCTGCATATTAAAAGAGCAATTCCTTGAAACAGTTTTAGGGCTTGCTAACTTAGATCACAGTCAAATTATGATCCAACTTGACTTCATTCTGAATGTTTAAAGTCCAAAAGTGTCTCTAGATATTAGTAGTTTATTACTCAATAACTACTTAGCAATTGGACCAATAACTTATCAATTACACTTTCTTTCGGATTAGAAGTTCTTTTCTTTGATTTGAGCTTCCCAAGTGTGTCAAATTTAATAATTTATGAAGCCATCTCATGGGTACAATTTCATGATGGCTTCTCGAGGAGCTTTCCAAGATTAACTGGAATTATCATGGGGGGATCAGAGAATCAGAACATCTGGTTCTGGGTAAAATGTGATAGATTTGGACATTCATGCTTCTTTGCAGCTAAAAGAAAAAGGTTCACAGTTAGCATTAGAATGACTATTTCTTACATATTGTTTTTTGATTTCCAGATTATTTGAGCACAATTTGGTTTTTCCTTTTAATGGTTAGGTTCTTGCCACAATATGTGAGGAGCTTCCTTCTGATGGTATTCTCCTTGTGTATTTGTCGGCTTCAGGTTAGATATCCTCTGTTAACTAGGAACGTAAGCATGTAAATGTATAGGGTTATCATACTTCTTATGTCAACTAAATTCCTTTAGGTAAAGATGAACTCTGTATTTTCTACATCAAATGCAGGATATTGTGGTTCTGCCCAGAATGAATCTGGTTGCATACACTTTGGTCCTCGTGGAGATAGAGGTACATCTTGGAGAGAATTTTCGTGTACTTCCATTCTTGTACTGCATGATATGTATAATGCCAAGGAACAATAAAGATTCCTTGCATCTTTTTTTCCACAAATTTACTGTTATAGAATTTAGGTGGGAAAGAGAAAAACAGAAAGATAGAGAAAGAGGGAAAGAGAGAAGAAACGGAATTGACAGGATAGAAGGAAAGAGAAGAGAAACAGAGAGATCAAGGAAATGTGCACTGCACTCTGTGATTATCTTTCAGTCTATCTAAAATACAACAAACCTGCCTTATTTACAACTACCTAACAACCATAAAATAACAGTAGCTGACTAAAACTAACTAACTGACATCCTTTTCTTTTTATATTTACATATCAATACCCCTCCACCAAAAGAAGACCCTTGCCCTCAAGGGTTTTGCATTTCAAACATAGGGAATTGCTGTTAAAACTTGAATTAAGGAATCCATGTAGCCTCCTCATTAGGTAAACCTCGCCACTGCACCAAACTTCTAGTGATAATACGACTCTTCTTCCTTCCCATACGTTTGTTGAGAATCTTTTCAAGAAACACAGAACTAGGGATGGCTAGCCAATCAATGGGAGGATGCCTCTGCTTAACAGAGAGGTCCAGGAATAACTTGAGTAAAGAGACATGAATGTTGAGTGGATTGAGAGTTTTCTGGAAGCTGTAACTTGTAGGCAACTGGTCCTACCTTTTCCAGAATCCTATAGGGCCCATAGTACCTGGGAGCAAGTTTTTGAGAGCTTCTTGCTGCTGTAGAAATCTGTCTATATGGCTGAAGCTTCAGTAACACCCACTGGCCAATCTGAAATTCCCTATCGGACCTTCTTAAGAACTCCTTCCAAAAATTGCTTACGTAAACAGGATCCCTATCACTAATTATCTCAACTAGTGCTCCATGTAGTTTGTAAATCTGATCCATGAAATGCTGAGGTGTTGCCACTGTATATGGCTGTGAAAGGGCCACAAAATGGACATACTTGCTCATATGATCAATAACAACCCAAATAGTATCCTCACAATTGGATTTGTGAGGGCCCTCAATAAAATCCGTTGTTATACTTTCCCAAATCCGACTAGGAATAGGAAGAGGGTGCAAAAGTCTAGGGGTAGCAACTGTATCATACTTACACCGTGCACATGTATCACAATGTTCAATGAAATCCTGAACATCTTTAATCATCCTTTTCCACCAAAATAGGGATCTCAACCTCTGATATGTTGCTTGCACCCCTGAATGACCTCCTTGAGGGCTAGAATACATCCATTCCAGTAATTGTTGCCTCAACTCAGCATCATTGCCCACTATTAACTTTCCTTTCTTCCTCAAAAGTTGACCATCCCAAGTGTAGTGTCCCAAATTACCTCCCTTCCAAGCTAAATGAGACATTAAGGCATGCAAATTTGCATCTTGCTCTCAACTCTTCTCAATTTTCTGTAGAAATTCTGAGGATGAAGTATCAAGTGCCATGTGCATTAGTTGCTGACGTGGCAGCCTAGGAAGTGAATCAACCACATAATTATTGTTGCCCTTATGCTGAATCTCGTATTCATACCCGGCCAGCTTTGCCAACCAAAACATCTGAAATGAAGTCTTTAACTTCTGACCCAACAAATACCTTAAGCTTTGTTGACCTATTCGAATTATAAACTTCCTCCTCTCTAGATATTGATGCCAATGCTCCACTTCTAAGACTACAACCATCAATTCCTTCTCATAGATTGAAAGGGATTGATGCCTTGGTGCTAGTGCCTTGCTGAAAAATGCCAAAGGCTGCCTTTGCTGCATAGGTACAGCACCAATTCCATCTCCACCGCAAAATCCATTGAAAAATCTGTGAGTGCTAAAGCTGGTGTTGAAACAAGCACATTTTTCAGTATTTGAAATGCTTGACTTAGACCAATTAAAACCATTTTTCTTGAGTAATCTGGTCAGTGGTTTGGCCAAAGCTCCATAATTCTTGATGAAGCACCAAAAATAACCAGCCGGCCCTAGGAATTCTCTCAGTTGCTTCATACTTGTAGGTTTTGGCCAATCACTTATTGCTTGAATCTGCTTAGGGTTTGTAGAAACCCTTCCCTTGCTAATAATGTGCTCCAAATACTCCAACTTGTTGGCTGCAAATGTCCTCATACTTTTCTTCACAGAATACTGGTCTTCTCTCAAGATTAGCAACATCATCCTCAAATCAAAGGTAAAATCTTCATGCTGCATTTTCCACTTAAAATTCTTCCACATACCATACAACTTCAATCTTTTTACTCCAACTAACTCCACTGCAGATAATTCAGCCCCATTCTCCTTCCAACACAACCTCTTGGTCAAATCATAGTCCAAGAAATCATGGATGCTTCCTTTGTCAATGAGGATTTGAAGTGTTCTCTATCCTCATAAAGGTTGTTCCTTCCACACCTTCAATTGTATGCAAGGAAATGTTAGGATTATCTTCATTATCACATTCAGCTTCTTCTACTACAGTAACTTCTTCATCTGCAATTGCATCCTTCTGCAGTGAGGGAAATACCAGTCCTTGGTGAACTTATCAGGACAGTAAAAATAACGATTCCAAGCTCTATGATCAACTTCTTCTGCAGTTAAAGATTTCAATGTTCTTGATGAATTCTTGGGGGAAAAAGGGATGCTATTTACTGTCCTTGCTGCTGACTTCTCTTTTGGCTAGGACTCACTTTCTACTAATGCGTTCTTGCTGGACTTCCAGTTATTTGGATACTTTCTATTGTATTACTGCTTCCGGGAGCCATGTAACTCATGTTCTTGGTAGCCATTTTCCTCTCATCACGTCATCGAAGCTTTATTTCTTGTGGACATGCCAAGCTGCAAGCTTCTCTCATGGTTCTTGATTGAATAAACGGACTGGGTCAACATATTCATCTTGCAGGCCAGCCAAATAAGCATCAACAAGATAGTCTTTGGATAAGCAAGCTTACAAGAAATCACATCAAATGCATCATTAAATTCTGCCAAGGTGCCATGCTGTTGCAAACGCCTCAAATCTTGAAGGTGATCTTGATGGCATATATGGTGGTGCCCTTCTCTGCAGCTATGTCCAAGATTGATGGAAGCATAATACCTTTTGCGCATTAGCTGATGCAGCTGATTAGAAATACCCTCCACCATGTCTGAAAGTGCATCAACCTTTGCAAGCTTTTGCTCCATTTGAACAAATCTTTCTTCCATTTCACACATCATCATCATCTATGATCTTGTTTTTGTGTCCATGGGTGAAAAGATTCTGATCTATTGAACGTGAACAGCCAGCTCTGAATACCACTCTTATAGAATTTAGGTGGGAAAGAGAGAAGAAACAGAATTGAGAGGATAGAAGGAAAGAGAAGAAAAACAGAGAGGTCAAGGAAATGTGCACTGCACTCTGTGATTATCATTCAGTCTGTCTAAAATACAACAAACCTGCCTTATTTATAGACAACTACCTAACAGCCATAAAATAATAGTAGCTAACTGACATCCTTTTCTTTTTATATTTACATATCATTTACGACATGCAATTGAAAGTGGCTCAGATTGTGGAGTATGAATCTAACTTTTACTAGCCAATAATATGCTTTATCCTATGGTTCTATAAGGCGTAATGTGTGTAATATCATAAAAGTGAATAACAAAATTGAGTATGGGTAATTCTCCAGCAGATAACAAGTTGAAGGGAAGGGAGAATGAGGTAAACACAGGACAAAAGATAAAGTGAAGAATCAGTAGGTTGTGCATTTATCACTCCCAATGGCCAGATCAGTGGAGCGCTGGGCATGTTGGCAGGGGGGTGTTGGGATCCCACATCAACTAGAGATATGATCAATGTAGTCCTGATAAGGCTTAAGCATTCCTCACCTTATAAGCTAGTTTTATGGATGAGTTAGGTCCTAAGCCTAAATTCTAAGATAAATGATGAAATGCTCGTAACCAATACTATGGTTTGTTTTTGACATTATGGGGTTTAAGTATGGAAAGAGAAAGAGAGATAAAAGAAAATGAAACAATAATTAATATATTAACAAAGATAACATTTCAGTGTGTTGAATTTGTTATGTAAAACTAGCTCTAACCCCTATTTATATTGATCATAATCCTAACTACTAAAGGAAACAAATCATGAAAAGATAAGGAAACATGGGAACTAATAGTAAGAGATAATGAGGAAATAGGGAAACTAATCCTAGCGGATAATCTAAGATATGATAAGATACTTTTGATATTTTCTTATATTCTAGCACGTCCCTTCAAACCAAGGCTTACTAAGCTTTAAGCTGGTTACAAATAAATCCTTTAAATAAAAGAAATCAAACTATACAATTTCAGATTGTGGAGACAAGTCTTTGGGACTATCATGGGGCCAACTCACAATCCTGTTAAAGCCATGGACCAGGCTGGCTGAATTCTCTAGGAATGCCACAGGCCAAACTCATATCTTTGGCCAGAATAGTACGACTGAGGTCACAACACTAGAACAAACCAAAGAAGGAGATGGCATAAATAGAGAGCATGACTAAGGATTGTCAGAAAAAGGACATGAATGTTGTAAAATTGTCTAAAACACGCTGGTGAAATGAACAATGAAGGAGATCAAAATCTGAAGAAAAGCATGGATTTTAGAATGCCAGAGTTATAAAGGCAATTGAAGAAAGGAATGAAGGACATGGCTGGAATAAAGAACACAATTGAGGACTGCCGGAAAGAGGACACAGTTGAAAAATTGTTTGAAACACACCAGTAAAATGCACAGTGGAGGGGAAGACAGAGGAGACAACTGGAAGAAGGATTCATTGGAAGTAGGGTTGGAAATGAGTCGAGTTGAGCCGAGCTTGGTTTAGTTTGATTCGGCTCGTTAATCTTTAGCTCAGCTCGAAACTCGACATTAACCTTTTTTTTTCAGCTTGACTTCAACTTGGTTTAAGTATGCAAACAGCTTGGTCCAATTCGTTAGCTCAAATCACGTGAACCAAGAGTAAAATTTTTAAAATCCTCTACATTTCAAATTTTCAATTTATTAGTTGATTTTAGATAAAATGATTGTTTAGTTTTTAAAAAAGGTAAAACTGAACTTATTCTATCATCTTTGTAGGGCCATAAGGTATGACCCAAAAAAACATAATTACAACCAAAGTCTGCATAAATAAAATAATAGAAAACCCAATTAATCATATATATTATACGCAGTTCAAGTTCGACTCATTTATTTAACGAGTTCAATTTTTAGCTAACATTCATCTTATTTTTGTTCATGAACCAAGTTCAACGAGCTGATTATCGAATCAAGTTTCTAATTATTTTCAAGTTGGTTTGATTCATTGTTACCCCTAATTGGAAGGAACAAAACAGCAGAAGGGAGTGAAAATGCAACAGATGTGAAAAGCTTGATTTGGCAATGATGACCAACACCAAAGAAGAAACAAGGTGAGAGACCACTAATTCATAGCAAGAATCATGACAATAAAGTAGAACTCGAAACTTTAGGGAATTTGGCAGCGTAGTGTCAAGAGCTGGTCTCAAAGGATGGTATCACTCTAATACCATGTTGAAATTATGGGGTTTTAAGTATAGAAAGAGGAAGAGAGATAAAAGAGGATGAAACACTAATTGCTATATTACAATATGTCGCTGTGTTTTATAAAACCTATAGCACTAACCCTTCTTTATACTAATCATAATGCTGACTAATTAAATAAACAAATCATGATAAGTAAATATGGTAACTAATCCTAAGAGATAAGCAGGAAATCAGGAAACTAATCCTATAAGATAATCTAGGATATGATAAGATATTTTTGGATGTTTCCATATATTCTAACAGTCGTATGCTAGGTAAAATTGGTCTCTAAAATGACCTAGATCACTAGATGAGGGTTGAAGGGAAGTGGATATGGTCCGAGTGAAGGATTCAACTGATTCCATGGAGTAAACTGGTCAATTGTTGAAGGCATTAGCCCTCATGCACCATAAAGTATGGCATCTGTGAGTCAAGCATGGCATGTCAGAACATGGGTCAATGGCTAAAGATCCAGCTGGATGCTCTAGCCATTTGGAACTGTTTCATAATCTCTGATGGTTTGGATGCTGAGCCATGCGCTGTGATCCTACCAGAAGTGAAGCCTAAGGAATGTTTTCCAGAATGATCTACAAGGAGGAAAGTTGAGAGGCAAGAATGCTGCGGGGCAGTTGGCACAATGCATTTGGGACTAAAGTTTTCTTCTATTGATAGAGTGGTTGAATCCTTGTCACCCATATTCTTCATAGCTAAAATAAATTTTAAAACATAAAGTAAAGCAAGCTTGTGAGTTATCCATGTTTCAAGCCCAAATGACCCTTACATGAGGGGATGTGTTATTCAAAATCATCATTGGTCCTCTAGCTAACTTGTTAAGCTTTTAAGATTATTGGTTCTTGACATGTTTTATTCAGATGCTCTTTGTGGGTCTATTTATAAACCATATGCATACAATGTGAAATGTTTCATCTATTCTTGAAAATTGATTCCTTCCATAAATAGCCTTAAGTCACTGTTAATTTTTCTGAAATTGGTCCAAGCGGACTGGAGAGAGGACATTAATTATGGTCATGGTTATAGATTGGAAAAATCCTTTAATATCAGAATAGTTTCCCTGCTCAAATTTTCATTATGATGATAATTTAAGTGCTCATATTGTACATGGTTTTGTTGGAATTGCAGAATACTTTAACCCAATCCCTTTTCAGGATCAAACTGCATATATCCATCTGACTTTCTACCGTTTACTAGAAGACCACTTCTTTTAGTCATTGATAACGACAACAGCAAAGCTTTTAAGGCAAGCCTTACATACTTAATTTATTTATCGTTTGATTTTTCTTTTAAATATTGAATTTATTACCTGTGTCTATAGTATTCTATATATCTAACTTTACCAAATAATTAGGTGGGAAGTTGTTTATAGCTTGTGCATTTAAAGGTGGTGGAGGAGGAGGATTTGATTAGAATCCATTGGGTTAGAGTTAGTGATTGAACCCTGGTCTTGATACCAATATTAGAGTTTAGAGAAAATTTAGAAGAAAGTTTTTGTATTCTGGAAAAATGAATTCTTGGTTACAAACAATGAATGATCAACTATTTATAGATGTACGGATGAAGCACCTAAAGACGAACCACCAGTAACTGAGAGTTAGTTACAGATGTCGCTATCAAATAACTAACTGAAAACAACAGCTAACTACATTATTACAAAAGTTATACACAAACTGATTACAGAATACAGAGTAAAACTGTACTCTAATATGAAGCAACAAGGGAGTTTGGATTGGTATTCAAAATTCTCCTCAGGCTTGGTTTGGCCACTTTATTAGCACTTCTCAAACCTGAAGCCTGGTTCATAGGGAAGTCAATGGTTCTTTTTTTTTTTTTGTCATTGTGAAGTATCTACCTTATTTATTAGAATGACATTGCTTGCAAACTTAAAACTAAAAAATTCACTGAATTACTTGAGTGATTTACACTTACGGGTATTTGCGGGCCGGTTTTGACCAAATTCAGGACTCAACCCAATCAAATTTGATCGGTTTGGTTCGGTTCTGTTTTTACAAATTTATTTTTGAAACCCAACCTTACCCATTCATGAACGGTTTGATTTAGTTCAGGCTAACAGGTTATCAGTTTAAATTTGATCTTTTTTTTCTTCTTCTTAGAACTACTATTTTATAATAAGATTCATCCAAATATCCAATACAATTAACACAATTTATCAAATGTTTGTAGTAAAATTGATTCATTTAATACCATCAACATAATATTTTAAAATAGACTAATACAAATTAAAACAAAATATTCTTCAACGAGATTTACTATAATAGTTTGAATCACAAGTATTTCTTACAAACTAATTTCTTACAATAAGCTTTGCTGCAATCAGATTTGCTACAATTAGATTTGTTGCGACAAATTTGCTGAATCAAATGAACAAAACATGATCCATTAATATTATAAACATAACAGAAAAAATAAATATGAAAAAAAGGTGAAACAAATAACAATGTACCTGAAAGTATATCGTAAGAAGTTTTAACACTAGTAGTCCCAACACTTGAAATCTCAATATTAACCGTATTTAAAGCCAAACCAAACAACTCTAAAAATTTTGATTCGTTTTGATCGGTTCGATTTTGATCGGATCTATAAATCTAAACCCGTGACCCAATCCGTATATAAATGGTTTTGATCGGTTCGGTTCGGTTTTGACCCGTACTCGTAAACACCCTTATTTACACTTAACAATAGTATATCAATTACATGACGGGATAAAAACTTGTATTTACATGAAAAAATAATTATTTATCTTGCATCCATAATCTTTGGTATAGTGGTCATCCTGCTATCTACTATACCACTAAAGCATTTTTGGCATTGGCTATTTGTGCCACTATCCTATCCGGAACTGACTACTAAGCTTTCTTAAATGTCAAGCATATGTAGATCTACTTAATGTAGTAATTGTACCTAGATTCAGTAGAGGCAGGAAGTTTGATACAATTGGGTATTTCAAGTAAG
This sequence comes from Glycine max, assembly GCF_000004515.6. Lineage (NCBI taxonomy): Eukaryota > Viridiplantae > Streptophyta > Magnoliopsida > Fabales > Fabaceae > Glycine > Glycine max. Next base: position 14,521,793 of record NC_038243.2, read on the forward strand.
TTTTACGAATTTTGTGTAATGGAAAAATGTTGGTTGGTCTGGAAGAGTCCATTGCTAAATGCTAATACTTGCCTTCTTCACATCCTGTGATTATAGCTTACTCTGGGATATTTAAAAAGCATTTGATCAAAATATGCAGGACATAGCAGAAGCGGAAAAGGGAGAATCAGTTGCTATGCTCCTTTCTCCAAGCTGTTCGCCTGCTTTGTCTGATTGCTCACATAATTCAAATGGGAGCCTATTCACCATGTTTCTTACAGCTCCGCTGCAAGCTTTCTGTATGCTGTTAGGACTTTCAGGCACTGATATTGATTTGGTCTGATATAAACGCCCATTCCTTCTTTTGAGCAAGTTCCTTTAAAAAAAAAAATTATTTTCATTTTCTGAAAGTTGAAGTTTCTATTGCTATGCCTGATCCTTCGGCAACTTAAATTTGATCTCAGGACCCATTCAACAAAGCGGAAATGCTGCTCTCATCTTCATTAAATAACTGGGGACTAGCATTGGCAACATCAGACACACTTAATCCTGTTTGGGGACAGATTTTCGGTGATCCCTTCATAAGGAGGCTTCTTTTGAGGTAAAACTTGTAATTTCCGTTTTGATATTGATTATTACTATCTGCCATAGTTCTCTCGCTTCTCGGTTTCAGACTGTACTACGATGTCATCTGTGGCTGTGACACATCTAAATCTTTCTGTTGTGCATCTGTTAGTGTTCACTAATTCTTTTTTGTTGATGATTCATCACAATTTTGAAGATTGTTGGGGCCATTGTTAAGAACATAAATTGAATGTTTATTATGCTTTATTTGAAGAAATTGAGTTTCTTCTGCTGTTGTGTGGGCTCGTTACATTCAATAATTTTTAATTTGGATGTTTATTATTATTATTATTATTATATTAGTTCTCTCACTTCTCTGTTCCAAACTGCACTCTTATCATGCATTTGTCACACATCTTGACTTCTATCCTTCTATTGTGCTTCTGTCAGTGTTCATTAACTCATTATTATTGATGATTTATCACAATTTTAAAGATTGTTAGGGCTGTTGTTAAAAACTTAACACTGATTTAATGTGCGATTATGCTTCATTTGAAGAAATTTTAGTTTCTTCTACTATTGTGAGGGCTCAATACACTCAAGACTTTTAAATCGCTTGAATTACCTGCTCAAATACCCTCAACACTTTTAAATCGCTTGAATTACCTGCTCAAATACACTCAACACTTTAACTCACTTGAATTACCTTTTGCAAATCATCTTATCCAAACTCAGCCGACTACAATATTTTTGTTGTAATAGCAGATAACTTGGAGTTAGTCTAACTATGCTAGTATACTCAAATTCTGTTGTTTGCACAGGAATTGAGACTTACAAATTGTCTCAACTAACTCAAGTCTTAAAATTTAACTGATACCTAAAGTTTCTGTTGAAAAATCTCTTAAGGGTTGAGTTACTTTTACATCATTGGATGCTAGGCTATTGAATAGTTTTATACTCGCAATTGAGCTCATAAATTTGTGACTCTATCTATTGTTCTTATGCCAAGTCTGTTCTCTTTTACTTTTTTAGTTTGATAGATTATTGAAACCAACCTTTTTGTTTCCCTCTTTGTGCAGATTCATATTTTGCCAGGCTGTGTTGACCCTATATGCACCAGTTTACAATGACAACAAATTCCTTCCAACATGTGTCCCTTCTCTTCCAACGCCTGTCCTGCCCCCAAGTTACTCGTATCAGAGTGTCATTCTGAATCTAGCCAGCATGTTTGGTGCAACTAAGCATTTTATCTTCTCAGAGGATGTTCTTCCTGAAAATATACAAACCAACATCATGAATCAGTTAACTCTATGAAGATAACCAAAAGCTTCACTTCAGTAGAATGATAATGTATACAGCTTGTTTGTATAGCAAGAAAACATGAATTCTATCAACATTTCTGTTTGTTCCTGGTGGATTTCCTAGAATTTAAGTTCAGCCTTTAGTGTGAACATGGTTTTTTGTTATCGAACTTTTTTTTTGGATCTTAGGTTTTGTGCCTTTGACAAGAGAACTTCTAACGTGGATTGAATTTCAATATGTTCGTTACATAACAAGTTTCATGGTCGAGAAGAATGGAATAGAGCAAGGGGAAGGAAGTTTTGCATAGAAACCTTATTTTTTTTCTTTCGCTACGACCATTGTCGTCATGCTTTAATGTTTCTTCACTTAAATGCTTCGTTAATGTTTTGTAATGAATGCAATCATGGCATTTTCTCTGCATCTTGATCAATCTTTTTGTTTATTTATTAATTACCTTGGAAACTAAAATCACATTTGTATTTTAAATATTTTTATTTGTGGTTCTGCTCAAGAACTTTGGACATTCTTTTGATTACTATAGATAGGTCTTTCACGTTTATAGACAGCCATAAGTAGTCAACAGAAGTATACATTGTTATGAAACAGCTAAAGTGCCTAGAGAATACACAAAATTTTGTAACTAAAATTAAATGCTGATCAGGTTTTAATTCCTATATGATTAGTCTCCGATTGTTGACTGGAAAATGCTTTTTATGGACAAAAAATTCTGTGTAATATTCATTTAACACTAATTTTGGCAATAACTGAAAATACATATGCATGACTACGATAAAATAAGTTGGATTAAGTTAGGTTTTATAAGGCATGTGTCGGGCATATTTCTTAAAGTGGATAAGTGATCATTTTGGTCCTTGAATATGGAAACCAATGATAATTTAATCTTTGAAAGAATAAAAATTTTGGTTGTCTCTAAATATGTAAAAAGTGTGATAATTACATCTTACTTATAATTTAATGATAAATTATTTTTAAATTTTACAAGTTAATGTCAAATTAATCCTTAACCGTATAATTTTAATGACAAAATAGTCCTATTAAATTAATGACAATAAAAAATTATTATAATTTTACACATCCAAAGACTAAATCAAATTTTTTATTCATTCAAAGATTAAATTATCACAAATTTATACATTTAAGAATCAAAATGCTCATTTATCCTTCATAAATTTCATCAAGTTAATAGGCCTAAACTAGTATAAGCTAATCGAAAAAAGTTCTTAAAATATTAATAAATATGCTTGTTAGACTTAAAATGGTATTTAAATGGCTTAAAACTTCAACAAAGTATGTAGTAAATGACTAATTTGACTTGAGCATGATCTCAATTTGTAAGTTCCGACAAGTTGTCTTATTTGCACCCCCAATTTGTAACTCCTTGCATAATATTGAGCAACAAAAAATATGAAAATTAACAATAATAGAAAAAGAATACTCGGTAAAGAATCCAGAATCCAAGCCTTTCCATCTAAATTGCTTTCTATCCATCCTTTAATTTCAATATTATATTTGGGGTGTTGCTAGGTGCACCCAACATTTTATTTGAATGGGCAAAAATGTCCCTAGGTTAAATTTAAAAAGAAAAAGTGCACCCATACGCTTCTTCTTCTTTTGCGCTGTTGCGAACACTTTTTCTTCTTCCGCGCTGGTGCTCTCCTCCACTCTTCTTCTTCTCCTGCTTTCGGTGCCATTGACGACCTGCATTGGTGCATTTTCATGTTGCTCTGCCGTCGAGGTAAGTTTTTTCTTTCTCCATGCATTTCCTTTGATAGTTTTGTTGATTTACGGATGAAGGGTAGAGGACTTAGGTATTAGTTCATACGGATGTAGTTCATCTGTATTTAGGATTGATTTTGTAGCGTTCATACGGATAAAGTTCATCCGTATGATTGATACGAATGAACTTCATCCGAATGACTCATACGGATGAAGTACATTTGTATGAATCATACAGATGAACTACATTCGTATGAGCCATACGGATGAACTACGAATGTACTTCATCCATATGAAGAATTTTATTTTATTTTTTGGCAAATTTTGTATTATTTTTTTTTTGAAAAATTTATGTATTTGTTTGTTTTGTATTAAAAATAGGTATGTTTTGTGTTTATTAAAAACATATCAATGATTGCATGGTGGTATGAAATAAATTATAAACTTTAATAGTAAATAATAGGTATGTTTTTTGTTTTTGATGTTTAATATATTTGAATGAAAATATTGATTAGGGTTAGTGGCTAGGGTTTAGTTTATTACAAAATGTAGATATGTATAGGTTAGTGTGTAGTGGCTTAGGGTTCAGCTTAGGGTTTACTTTAGGGCTTAGGGTTTAATATAGATGGTGGTATGTTATTGGTAGTTTTAGAAATTGTAGATATTTAGTGTGTAGGGTTTAGTTTAGTGTTTAGGGTTTAGCATAGGGTTTAGTGCAGGGCTTAGGGCGTAGGCATTAGTGTTTAGGTTGGTTGGATTAGGGTTTATCAGCTAGGGGTGAGGATTGAGGGTTATGTAGGTTTATTGTTATATGAATAGTCAATAGTGAGTTTGACAAAAAAAATACATGTGCATCATGATTTACAGATCATGGTCAGAACCAGAGGTTTAGGTCGTGCCCTAGGTTGGGTTATAGGCAGAGCCGTGGGGAGACAGGATGATCATGATTCAGATGATGTTCCCCAGCGACGAAGGCCTATCGCATCTGCATGTAGGCAACGAGAAGCTGCCCATGTTGCTAAGGATGCTCCTGAGATGACTAAGGACGTAGCTGCACCTAGTGCAGAAGCTCCTGATGATGGTGAAGGATCTCCTATTGATGATGCTGAGGGATTCCCAGGTGGACCACGTGACCCATCAGTGCTGACTGAGTTTGCTGACCATGTTGCAGTTAGCATATGGAATGGAGAGGTATTTTAAATTTTTAAGTAATTTTTTTGTTAATTATTTGTTATTATAGAATTTTTTGTGATAATTTAATATTTTATTTTATGTTATTTGGAATCATTTATACTTCAATTCAGGAATGCCCTAAATTGAAGTTAGCCTCCCACAGAAGGAAAGTTGAGAAATTTGAGAGGTCAACTCCAAAAATTGAAGGGCTAGTCGCTGCCACTAGATTAACTCCTTTGATAGTGTGTTCAATAGACACTGGCGATCGGGGAGTTATATCCACTTTTGTCGAGAGGTGGCACAAGAAGACTAGCAGTTTCCATCTTCCAGTAGGAGAGCTGACCATCACGTTGGATGATGTGGCGTCACTACTTCATCTTCCGATCATAGGCGCCTTCCATAGCTTCGAGCTTCTGCATGTGGACGAAGCGATGATTATGTTGGTGGAGTTGCTAGAAGCTAAGACTGCACAATGTCATGGGGCATACGTACGCCTATCGTGGCCACGGGATATTTATCAGAGGAGATGTGAGGCCTGACATTGGACTATTGTAGCTCGTGCGTATCTCCTACACTTGCTTGGTTGCACTCTTTTCGCTAACAAGAGTGCAACACATGTTCATGTAGTATATTTAGACACTTTTCGAGACTTGGCTCAGAGTGGAAGCTATGCATGGGGAGCTGCCACCCTAGTGCATATGTATGATTAGTTAAATGATGCTTCTCAAAGCAGGGACCGACAGCTTGCTGGTTACATTACTTTATTACAGGTAAATTTTATGTTTTTAATATGTTAAATTGGATTATGATTTAAATATGTATTTAATATGTTTATTTTACATTTCTTTTATGTTGATGTCATGTGTGTAGTGTTGGATATATGAGCACTTTCCCAGTGTTCATGAGAGCGTGACTGATGAAAAGTATGATGAGACGTCACCACGTGCCTGCCAGTGGCTTACTATGAAAGCATATTCGAAGGGATTCCCTGCATCAACGTACCAGACACGTATAGATGCACTGACAATCCCTGACGTATGCTGGATGCCTTATGGTGAGCACCGAGGAGTTAGGGCGTTTGACCTCATTTCATGCTTTCAAGGTGAGCTTAGATAGGGTCCTGTTGTGGTCACACATTGACGAAAGAGGGTGGTGCGACAATTTGGCTACGTTCAGACCATTCCTCCACTGCCTATGGGTGCCACCTTGTCATTTGAGGATATCGACGACAGGTGAATGCATTACTTGGACCATCTAGCAGCAGGGGGACAGATTTTTCTTGTGCCTGGCCAGTGTGCACCAAATTACATGGACTGGTTCTTCGGGAACTCTCATCCGTTCATCACACCCACGCAGGCAACTGATCCACCCAGACATCCACCTGTCCCACAACATGAATCACACGTGGAGCCAGATATCCCTAAGGTCCCAGTGAAACCAGAAGCTGGACCTACACATGCACCTTTGATGTGGAGCAGCCTAGACATGCAATGGTAAGATGACTTGCTTTAATGTTTTATTAAATGTTATTTATTTCTAATATTGTAATTGCATATGTGTTTTTTTGAATGTCATAGGATGCGTGCCAAGCGATCGCAGAAAGGTTGGAGCGTGTGCTCAACCTAAGGATGGTCATAGATGGAAATGTTTATGTTAGGGCACGACGCATGGATCAGTCATAGATGATGTCTATATGTTGTATTTGACAACATTTTTGTTTTTCCTAACATTTTGTATTTGTTACATTATTTTGGTTATAACTTTTATTGTATGTTTATTCTAGTTGTGTGTGTCTTCTATTAGCCTAAATTTTTGCGTTCACATGTTTATGTTGATTCTCATTGTGCATCGCGAACAAAATTAGTCTGTGACTTATGACAAAAAAAAATTAAAATTGTGAAATGGATCACTTCGTTCAGCCAATCTAACCTGATTGGATCAAGTTGATCTACTTTTTATACAAGCTACGGATTTGTTAGTTCAACTTAACTTGATTAGTTAACCTAAATTTTTCTAGTTAAGCCAATTTTAACTTCTTTATCCCTTCATAATTGAATGGCTACAAAATTTTACCCCTTATATTTTTGACTCATTTATTTAAATTAAATTAAATAATTTTTATTAAGAATTTCAATTTAAGGAAATTTATTTTATTTAAAAATTACTGATGCACAAGTACATTCTAAATTTAAGTTATTTTATTTTATTTACAAGTACATTCTTTACGTAACCTTTCTTTAATTCACGAACGCGTTGATTTCTTAACTTAAACTAGTCATTACCCTTTAAATAATACAAGGTAAGGTTGCGTTAAGTTTTCACGTAAAAAAGTTACTATATAAACACCTCTCTAAGGACACACTATGTAGCATTTGTTTAAATTAGGAACCAAAGACATTGTTTTTCAACCTATCCTTGAGATCAAATATTAAAAATCGTGACGAGGTTCGATATCATTCGGAAAGAGACATACTAATCCGCATTGAATCATGGGTAAAGCAAATATTGGAAAGAAATAGTGAACTACTAGTGAACAAATAATAAACAACTTAGTTGAAAAACTAGTGAACAACTTCTCGAATTCAAACATTACATTAACTTCAACATAGTGGAAAGAAATAAAATTTGCATGAAAAACTACAATTAAGTAATACTAATTTTGCATTCAATCATGTCGCGATCGAGACACGTCATCTTCCATTTTCATTACCTGTTTACTAAAAATAGCTAAAATTTTTATTGGCCCAAATTGTTTCCAATAGTTAGACTGTACTAAAACCTTTAGCATTTTTCAGCTCAATAATTTCAAATTTGATAACTTTGTATGAATACTCATAATGACCTGGTTGTCGAAAAAACAATCGCCTTACCGTTTGTGATTCATGAATACCATGAGGGGGAATCCCTTGAGGTGAAACTTGCTTGATCAAATCCTTCAGTTCATCGATGGTACATCATGAAGGAATGTCAAATTTTTTTGGATTTTTTCCTGTGAACGAGTAACCTACAAAGTTGTGTTGGCGTGGCATGTTCCACCTCCCGTTGTAATATAGAAGGGCATCATGAGTAGGGGTCATAGTGGTTTCAAGTAAGTTTAATATTCCATTTGGTATTCCATCAATGGTGCATAATAACTCAATCGGACCAACACATGAAAATTCATGATTACACATTAACATTGTGTTAACATCATCATCATTTTTCAATTGCATACATTGAAAGAAAAATTGGTTACCTATATCTGTGAATGGCTGCCGGTCGTAAATTTCATCCAAAAATTGTTTGTCGGTTAGCTAAAGGGTATTGTGTATTCTGGTTTTTAGCGTTGCAAAATCACAAGCGTTAGGTACTCGATGTAGAAGCAAGCTTCATGATGATGAACCAAGCAATTTTGATGATGCCAAAAGCCCAAGTGATTGATTCAAGACTTCAAGATCAAGCATCAAGAATCCAATCCAAGATTCAAGAGTAGAAATCAAGAAGCAACAAGTCAAGACTTCATATAGGATAAGTATTAAAAGAATTTTTCAAAAACCAAATAGCACAATTTTGTTTTACAAAAGAATTTTCTCAAATTTTCTAAGTTACCAGAGTGATTACTCTCTGGTAATTGATTACCAGTTATCAGTAATCGATTGTCAGTGACCCGTTTGGATTTCAAAATGTTTTCAAATAATTTGTAATGTTCCAAAATGTTTTTCAAATAGTGTAATCGATTACACTATATTAGTAATCGATTACAAGTGAATCTGAACGTTGGAATTCAAATCCAATTGTGAAGAGTCACAACTTTTCATAATATGCATTGTGTAATCGATTACACCTTTGTGGTAATCGATTACCAGTGAATAGTTTTGAATAAAAAGTTAAGAGTTATAACTCTTAACATGGTTTTCTCAAAAAGTCATAACTCTTCCAATGGTTTCTTTGACCAAACATGAAGAGTCTATAAAAGCATGACTTTGACACACATTCAAGACGTGTGTGATATTCTTCCAAAACAATCTTTTTCACAATCTTTCTTTAGCCATTGCCCATTGCTTTTTCTTTGCCAAAAAGCTTTCTAAACTTTGTTTCAAAACTTTTTATGCAAGTGGAAATTCTGCAGAAAGCAAAAGTGTGCTATCTTTTTCTTCCTTTTCCCTCTTGCCAAAAGATTCAAAGGACTAACCGCCTGAGAATTCTTTTGATTCTTCCTCTTCCCTTTAAACAAAAGATTTCAAAGGACTAACCGCATGAGATATCTTTTGTTTCCCCTTACAAAGATTCAAGGGACTAACCGCCTAAGAATTCTTTGTCTTAACACATTGGAGGGTACATCCTTTGTGGTACAAGTAGAGGGTACATCTACTTGTGTTGTAATACTGAGAACAAGAGAGGGTACATCTATTGTGGATCAGTTCAAGTGGAGGGTACATCCATTTGGTTGTTCAAAGAGAACAAGGGAGGGTACATCTCTTGTGGATCTTTGCTTGTAAAGGATTTTACAAGGTTATTGAAAGTAAACACCACTATCATTATGAATAATCGATCCATTTGGAAAAATAAAACCCAACGTGGAGTTTACAATCGTATGACTGTTAGTTTCTCCCAAAAATTCCATACTTTGTTCTAAAAATTGGGTTGGGAGAGAGTGTGTGATTTTTTAGAGTGTTAGCGTGTCTCATATATATAGATGGTTTTCACTAACATTGCTTCAATTTTTTTAAAAAAATAGAGACACGTGCAGATGCTTTGTGTTTGTGTTTTCAACTACACCAATGTGGTGTCAAGCTTTATCTTGCATCAGAATGTGTTGTCAAGTCTAACAATGTTGTGTCACGCTTTATCTTAATACGCATGCATTTGACAATGTGTTATCAATTCTGACAATGATGTATCATACATGCGTAATTGATTTTAGTTGCACCAACTAATTTATTTCTTAACGCAACAATTAATTAATAATTAAGGATAAACGTCTCACAAAAAATTATATCACATAATGAATAAAATTAGATAAACAAGTGTCACAGTCCATAACAACGATGCATGTTCAGTCTTCATTTAGGCCGACATAGTCTCTTTTCAACATCATAAAGCTTTTGTACTGCTGCATTCTACTAATATATGGAGTTGGCCCTTGCTTTGCCTAAGGATGAGAATCCCTAGACCATAACAATGCTAGAGGCAGTAAAGGACAACAGTCTTTTAAATAAACCTGTTGTACATGCACAAACAATATTAAGTCAAATGAACACAAATGATTGTATAAATTTAAAAATAAGACTACCTATCTTCAATGTACCTAAACAAAATGATTTCCAAAGATGTGACCGATACATATAATGTGATGCACAGAAGAATCTATTGGTGGTTGACTTCTAAGAGGAAAAAATGTCATGTTTTGTTGTCAGGACAACGATACAAGGATTATATTATACCTTGATGCAATGACATATCCCATTTTCGTTATATCCATCCACTTATCCATAGTAACCTGAATCAAACAAATATACACATCAAAGTTATTTAAAGTTACTTCTTAAAAACCAAAACCTAAATAACATACCTTGGATAACCCATCAACAAGTAGGGACCACCTTAATTCCTCAAATCTTTTTGTGCCACCGAAGAGGTTGATATAGTCATCGGACCATTTGTCAAGTTCTTTAATCAATTGGTTGCGCACCAACGACCAAGAATCTTCGCCCATACCTAATAAAGCGGAAATCGATTGATATCCACAGTTATCATCCGCTTTCACATCCACAATGTTGTCAATGAAACCCTATATAAATGGCTCAAATTGATCCAACATCAGGATGATCCTTGTTGGATTTGGTGGGTTAGAAGATGATGCAGCACGCTTCATAGAAGAGTTGCTATTTTGAACAAAATGAAGAGCATCAACATACTCCTAGTAAGACGGACCACGCTTTGTTGATCTTTGGTTTCTGTTCATCGATTTCTTTGGTGCACCTTTAGTGTTGACCTTTGACGGAGAAGGACACATAGAGTTTTGATCAGGGTATGCAATTTCTCGAAGTTTACTCTTGAGAGTAACTTTGCCACAAACATCAAGTTCCTCAAATCTTTTAGATATGGTTTCGATCTCTTCCTTTATGGTCACTTGGGCCTCACATAACCCTTGGTCTGAAAAAATAAGTTTCCTCCAAAACATATGGATTGAATCTAGTGGGATGCTACCAAGAACATACTTAGATAGCTCACATGCACAAGGAAGACCGTGCGTGGTTCTCATGACACAACCACAAGAAGAAGGATTCTTGTCAGCATAATGTACACGCTCAAACTCAGCAGCAATCTGATTTAAAGCATACCTTGAAACCATTCCAAGAAGCCTCTTGTATAAGGATTTTTTAAAAACATGTTCAACCACATGTGTACTTGTTTCAAAGGATGCTTTAATTTCAGTGTGCTGCAATATGATCATGTTGTTCATGGCATCCCAAACACTACAAAGGTCTCCAAGGCTATTATGTAATACTATTTTTAAAGCCTAATGAGCAGATTCAATCCTACATTTCAAATACAAAATAAAAAACAATAAACATATACAATAATTAAATTCCATGAATTCATAAAACTTACTAGAAAAAGTTAAACATTTTAATACCTGTTTGTTGTTGTGTTGCCTAAGTGCATCACCTTATTCGTCCAGGTTGTAACAACTTTTTCCTTGTATGGGATTATCCATGTTTCGTTAACATAGTCAATGAACATTGGCCAAGGTGAACAAGCCATTTCAAACTTCTGAAGGCATTCATGGAACTGCTATTCGGAAGGACAATCAACCAAACTGCCCCAGGCATCCATGACATATTCCCAAGCATTTTTTTGACCAATTAGGGTTTTGCATTTGGCCTTGACATTCTTGTCGATGTGAAACCTACACAACAAGTTTGTACACTCGGGGAACACAGTTTTCACTATATTCATCAATGTTAGGTCTCTGTCATTCACAATAACTACAGGGAGGCTATCACGTCTTAAAAATAGACCTTGAAATCGTTCTAAAGCCCATACAACATTATTAACACATTCACCCTCCAGATATGCAAACCCAGCAGAGAATATCATCCCCGTTGGTGTCACCCCAACAAAGTCAAGTAGTGGGAGCTATACCTGTTTGTTTTGTAGGTATTGTCTATCAAAAACACCAAATGACATGCATTGCATAACTTCATTGCATCAGGGTGACACCAAAATAGATCACGTACCACCTCTTCATCCTTTAATCTATGCCAATGAATATATTGATCCCGTTCAAGAAGCTTCATTAGATGTTGCATTTCAGTATCACTTCCTCTAATGGAAGAACGGTATGCACTTCTTGCATTGTATATTTATTTGATTGTTGTACAACTATTAGCATTGTGCTCTTTCAACATTAGCAGGATGTTTCTTGATTTCACCATTGACTTTGTCATATCAACAATAATTGTCTTCTCATCCTTAATCAATCGCCCAACGTATGGATGTCCAACTAATAACTTGACTAATTCATGATTATGAATCGCACAAATCAACTTCACCATCCAACCTTGCCCTCCAATCACTGGTCACGAAGCTTGAAGGGACACCCACATTTCCTACTCCCACTAGCTCTTCTAACAAATTCTTTCTTCCTACACTTATACTGACCACTCCTTTCACAACCAATTAACACAAATGAACTTCTTCCTCTACTACCAGTTTGTGTGTTAGACCTCATAATGACTGCAATAAATCCGTTTTCATGAGTAACCGATCGAGCCCACTGCAAAACATCATCTCGGGTACCAAAGACCTACAACACAACCCAAACAATTTATGTTTTCTACAACACATACATTTCATCAAATCACTCAAAATAATGAACACTATTACTTGAGAAGTATTAAAAGTCTCCGAACAATCAACATGTGATTCATTCACACCACATTCTTGTTCATTTTCATAATCTATATCAACTTCTTCATACATTATATTGTTATACGTTCATTAATTTTCGTTCATCTTAACAACAAATAAAAAAATTATACATCATATACAAGTCTACATAATCTTATAGTGCACACCATATTATCAAAACTAAAATTCATAGTCATATATATCAATAAACAAAAACCCTATATTAGTCCCTCCATATACTTTATATTTAGTCCTTACCATCAAAATTTGATAAATATCATCAAAATAAATTAACTACATACATATTACCAAGTAATACAAATAAATTCAAAATTTATAACAAATTTGAACCTAAATAATTAAATTAATTACTTATACTATATATAATTTGTAATAACTAAATAATTCATAATTTCCCAAAAAAAATACACTATAGGGACTACAAAAAAAACTATCAAAAACTATAGGGAACATCTAATTTAACATATTAATAATTAAAATAAATACAAATTTTGCACCTAAATAATTAAATTAATTACTTATGCTATATATAATTTGTAATAACTAAATAATACATAATTTCCAAAAAAAATTACACTATAGGGACTGCAAAAAAAAATATCAAAAACTATAGGGAACAACTAATTTAACATATTAATAATTAAAATAAATACAAATTTTGCACCTAAATAATTAAATTAATTACTTATACTATATATAATCTGTAATAACTAAATAATACATAATTTCCAAAAAAAAATACACTATAGGGACTACATAAAAAATATAAAAAACTATAAGGAACAACTAATTTAACATATTAATAATTAAAATAAATATAAAATTTTCTAATTTATAAAAAAAAAAACTCTTACGGATGAAGTACATCCATATAAATCATACAGATGAACTACATTCATAAGTACAAATTGAATCTTACAGATGTAGTTCATCCGTATAAAACATACGGATGAACTACATTCGTAAGTACAAATTGAAGCTTACGGATGTAGTTCATCCATATAAATCATACGAATGAACTACAACCGTATGGATCATACGGATGAACTACATCCATATGTTGTACTTCGTACTTACGGATGTACTTCATCCGTATACAACTTACGGATTTACTTCATCCATATGTAAAAGATGTCAGATCTACTAGAACACCAATTACCCAGAAAAGCCAAAAAATGTGTACCTCCGCCGAAATAAAACCAACACTGGTAACACTTTCACCTCCACCGAATCGCTACCTCTCTCAACAATGTAAAACGACCACCAACGAAAGAAACCGCACCACAATAAAAAAGTCAAGCGTTAAACACAAAAAACCACAACAATATTGATGTCATTTTAAAGAAAAACAACGAGGGATATTTTTGCCATTTTTTAAATATGTTGGATGCATCAGCATTAGTGTTGGGTGTACCTAGCAACACCCTTATATTTGGATTTGAATTTTCTCATTTCACATATGTCTCGTGTTATAAAAAAATACAAAAAGACTAAAACTTTACACAAATTATAATGTCTTATGATTATAGATTTTTCTCGTGTAACATGAATTATCCATATAAGTTTAATTTCTATTTTAAGTCTCTGTAGTACATAAATGCCATGTAATTTATTTACAAAATTATTTGTCGGCATATTGTCAGGCTTAAATACAAAGAAGCTGTGAGACTCTGAGCATTGAGCTCCTCAATAATAAAGTAATAACCATTAATTAAAAATTAACAATTAATATTTAAACAACTATGCTCGTATGGTCTTTTTGATCTTAAGTTCATATATATTAAAACAAATACAGTTTATCTAGTCCATATTTTATTTAAATAATAAAAAAATACCTCTCCAAAATATCCATGTTTCCAAATCAGAAAAATAGAAAATATATCTAGTCACAATGAAACAAAAACTTGCCTAAACAAAATGGAACTCATTATTACGACTAACAAGATCCCCCGGTAAATATTACAAATCAGACTTCTCTAGTCAAATCTGCAAAAAAAGAAAAAGAAGGCACCAAGCAGATATGTAAAACCATGGTATTGTTTGATAGACCTTGACAGTGAATCATTTCTTAGTTAGACAGGATCAGCAGTCTCTTTGACAGTTTGGTCCTTGGACAATGTTTCCCAGTTAATTTGCCCGAGTATTTTAAACCTTTCATCCAGTGTCACAAAACCAGCATCAGGAGCTACTGCATTGCTAGTCCCAGCTTTATAGAGCAATACAACACTTGCCCCCATGTCAGGTCCATGGATTTTTCCGGTCAACAGAAGTCGGAGGGGCATGAAAAGCGATTTTCCCTGGAATATGAAGATGGACATATTAAAGTTACTGACATATGTGACAAGTGAAAATATATTGGATTAAATGTGTTTAGTCCCTGCAAATGCGTATTTGTTTTTAGTCGCTAAAAATTAAAACATCTTTTGATTTATGGAAATGTGTCATATATGCTCCTTATTTCCATTAACATAAACCAAAGACCAAAAATAGACAATTTTGGGTGGACAACAAGAACCTCACCCGACAGCCAACAAATTTCCATAAACGATGGATCAAAAAGAAAAAAAGATTTATTTTTAGGGACTAAAAGAACATTGCACTATTTATGGGGACTAAAAACAAGCACTGCCCTATTTACAGGGACTATATTTAACTCAAATATATTATTATATCAATAGAATGCAAGTGGTGTTTAAGGCTATCCAATTCAGCTCACCTTGCGCTTTAGCAATTTTCCAAAGCCTTTCACCCACTTTTGCCAGCCGGCATGGCCTTCTTCAAGTGCTGCTACCAGATCACCACTATCATAGGCAGCCAAGAGGCTAGCAGCAAATTCAGAAAGATTATCTTGCAAGACAGATTCTGCTTCATCACTGCCATCAACATGCAGAAAGTTGTAATTATTATAATGCATAAACCACCATACGAATCAACACATCATGTTCCACAAATATAATATACAATTATATAGCTAACAAGAAGTTGTGGGTTGTGACCCTTAAAGAGTGGCAAACGTAAATTCACAAAACCTTGTATATATCAATCCTGTTCATTTTATAAGGCCAATGACACAATGAAGAATATCCTATTAGAAGAACAGGAATATGAGCATCACCTCTGTAAAGTAGAATACACAGGATAAGAAAGTAAGTTAGCTAGGGCCTTGTCTGCATCATTTATCAAGTCAATCCCATCCTTAAGTAGTTGAACTGCTTCCTGTTAGTCAACCATGTATCATCACTTGCTTTTGACATCATTATGCTTCAGAAAATGAAACTAAGCGAATTTTATTTGTAAAGAGACAGAATCAAGAAAGCATGAAATTAGATCTCACATCAATAAAGGACCCATCTGATACTGTGAGTAAGCCAGATGTCTTCCAGTACTCTCCAATAAGTTTGGTCAACTCCTCTGACGGACGTGCTCTTAAATGCTGACCATTCATCCACCTAAATTGAAGACACAAAGGAAATTACAAGGCCATTAATTATTGTTTACTTTTTAGCAACAATGCTTGAGAACAGCCAATCATAGAACTTCAATTTTACAATATGACTAAATAAACTGACTATACATACAACCATCATATGCATATAAAATGCAACATGTATTCTATTAGTGACAAAAAAGAACAAGAATTTCACATTCGGAATAAAAAGCCATCTGAAATTTCACCCATTTCACCTCAAAATTCAGGATATAGGATTACTATGGGAAATAACACATTGTGATGATTCATACAAGGTAAGCAAAAAGCAACAAAATTACCTTAATTTCGTTGAGTCAAAAATAGCACCACTTTTGTTAACACGTTCGATAGTGAATTTTTCAACTGACACAAGAAAAGCATTCTAAAGTAAGACAATTGCCAAGCAAATTTCCTGTTTAGAAAACAAATACATACTATAAGAATAGCATGCCAGAAAAGTAGAGTTGAAACAAAAATCACTAACCAAGTTGATCAAGTGTAAAAAACTCATTTTCAGTCCCATCGCCCCAACCTAATAATGCTAGGTAATTCACCATTGCTTCCGGTAGGTATCCCATCTCCCGGAACTGTGAGTGAGCAGTTATTAGAGTTTGAAACTAATTATCATTACAAGAGAATAAGTTTATTGAGAACTTATATGGTAAAATTATAAAGCAAAGAGTCAAGTGAAGCCTCACCTGACCAACTGATGTTGCCCCATGTCGTTTTGATAATTTACTCCTATCAGGAGCTAAAATCAAAGAAACATGTGCAAAATAAGGCATGGGAAATCCTAGTGCCTGTAAACACATTCATGTGCAGATGCAGAACAAAGCATAATTAGTAACGTAGATTACTGCATAACTTACGAAAGAAATTAAAGACAAGAATTACAAATGAATGAGGAAAATTTAAAAAATAAAAATTTGATCAATGGTTTAAGCCTACAATGACATCCCAATCCTTTGGTTTTGGGAAGCTATTTATTGTTGAAAATCAATACAACTTGGTCACCACTTGTCCCACTCAATCTCATAAATCAACATAGTACAACTTTTTCCAATCTTCTTTTGCTACTATATTTTCTGATTTGAAATTTGCTTATCATGTTGTCCATCATTTTGGGGTTATAAATTTATTTGCTTCTTCTACACACAATATCATGTTTCACCCTCTTTGGCATCATTAAATGATAGATGCCTTCCATATAAAACCTCTCTTGTATATCATAACCTAAACCACTGTTTGTTTTCCAAACATTCCAGTTTTCTGAATTCTGACGTATAATTTATCATCTCTATCTTTGTCACTCCCATTCTTTCAGAACATCAGATTTCACTCTTCCAATAGAACATTTAATTTTCTTCATTGCCTTTATTCAACTCCCTGTTCCCAAAAGAACAAAAATCAAAGGAATCACTTTTAAAAAATACAAGTGAAATTTTACCAATGATACCATACATGCTGATCTAGACATGTTCTGGCAATAGGCCAGAATGAATACCAAGTTCAATCAATATTTTAATTGAGTTCATACTTAATTTTGGTATTGGCTTGAATTGAGAAACAAACTACGCTATACTCACTTTGAATTTTAAGGAAAAACTGATGCTGTACAAGGAGATACGATATGCTACATCTATATGGTTTGTACTTTACCTTATATATCAATGCCTGCCTTAGAGTGTTTGGTAAATGCTCTTCTGCCCTGAATTAAAAATATTTTACAGAATACATTAGTGAAAAATATTTACTGAAAATTTTGATTAACTAAGAAACTATAATTACTACCTGATAACATGGGAAATTGCCATGGTAGCATCATCCACCGTTACACAGAAGTTATAAACAGGCTGACCATTACTCCTCATTATCACAAAATCTCCAAGCGTATCCAAGTTCCAACTAACCTTCAAGACACTACCAAGGTAAGTCAATAGCCAGTCAATATTATTTTGAAAGAAATGTTATGCATCATTTGCCATATTTTGTTAATGACTGACACATCTCAAATGAGGGAATTAACAAAAACAAATGCTTAAATATGTCCTGTCTGAAAATTAGCCAATTTTGATTTATCCCCAATATAAAATATTTTTTCCATTTGATCCCTAATTTTATTGAAATACATGTTTTTAGTCTTTGCCATTAGATTTTCCCCATAAAGTGATGACACGACATTATCAGGTTATGCACATGTAAGTGATCTATTTATCATGTCATCACTTAACTAAGAAAATATAATGAAACAGACTAAAAGTATGTCAATAAAATTGAGAATCAAATGGAAAATTTTTATAGGAACAAAGATCAAAATTGGTCAATTTTTCAGGAACAAAAAACATTCAAACCAGGAAAAAAAAAAAAAAGAGGCTAAATTCATAGCATTATATTGACCTTCTGTTTCTAAAGGGATCAACAACAACAACAACAACAACGCCTTATCCCACTAGGTGGGGTCAGCTACATGGATCAACTTCCGCCATAATGTTCTGTCAAGTACCATACTTCTATCCAAATCATTAAGTTCGAGATCTTTTTTGATAACCTCTCTTATAGTCTTTTTGGGTCTTCCTCTGCCTCGAATTGTTTGCCTTCTCTCCATCTGGTCTACTCTCCTCACTACAGAGTCTACCGGTCTTCTCTCTACATGCCCAAACCACCTAAGTCTATTTTCCACCTAAGCCCTGGTGCAGCGGTAAAGTTGTGCCTTGGTGACTTATTGGTCATGGGTTCGAATCCGGAAACAGCCTCTTTGCATATGCAAGGGTAAGGCTGCGTACAACATCCCTCCCTCATACCTTCGCATAGCGAAGAGCCTCTGGGCAATGGGGTACGAAGTTTTTTTTTTTTTTTTCTCTACAATAGGCGCTACTCCAACCCTCTCTCTAATAGCTTCGTTCATGGATAGAAAATTATATGATGAAATAAAATACTTCCATGATATCAGTTGATTTCTGGATATGAAGTGAAGGTGGCATATATTTAAAGAATTGAAGTAATTTATTTGTACCATTAATGAAAAAAGAATGGAAAAACTGGAAAAGGATGGAAAGAACTCACTTCGCCTCGTATTTGATCATTAATTTTTAAACTTCCTTTAGGGACTCGGAACCGGTAAGTGTAAGGAGTTCCTTTTGCTAGCTCTTCTTCTACTTCCTCATTTGTTGCACTGGCCCATTTACCTGTGTACACTGGAGGCAGTTGCTTTAGTTTAGCATCCTCCTTCATTTTCTCTAGTTCCTGTTAAGATGAATAAAAATGAAGATTAACAGGTAACCTTGAAACAATTATGATCAAAGATATAAAAGCTCCAAAACAAGTTCAGTAAAAAAATGACCAATTTCCAATGGCCCAGCCACATAATCGCATACATCTTTTTAAGTGGTACACATTCCAAAAATAAGAAACCTTAGAGAAGAGCAATTTTCAAGAAACTGAACCAAAAATTGAAGCTAAGGAAGCTTTGAAAAAAGATTAAATCTTTCAAAAATGGACTGAGTAACACAATACAGCCAAAGTGGTTTCCTGTTTCAAATTTCAAAGTTATTGATGATGTGCAATGAAGGGAAAATTATTACATGACAGACATTTTGAAACACAACGGAAAAATTCCCACTTCATATCTAAATTAAGTGTGTGCTTTGTATTAACTTATTTCAGTAAAATATGTTTTGTTTCCTACAGCTTCTCGACTAAGTTTCCTTTTTTAGAGAATTATTTCTCATAATTTGGGATCATTTCTTCAAGCTTAAAAAAATGCAATTGTATGACAAAAGGTACTAACAAAGCATTTTAGAGAGTTGTTATACTTCTTTTTTTTTTTTGGAAAAACTTACATGATTAGCATAAATATTTTGAAACAGTTTTTAATGAAAAAAAAACCTCTTTCATAAAGACACAAACAAAAGGCACTAAAACCTTCCCAAACACATGTAGACAAGGTCCAGTCCAGAGCAACACATTCACTTGAAGCAAGTTCCAAAAGTACCTCATTAGAACAGAAGCAGCGATAAACATGACCGGATTGGTGTAGGTTATCCGCAAATTGCTTGTATAAAGAATTCCTATCAGACTGCCTATAAGGACCATAATCCCCTCCAACACCAGGCCCTAACAAATTCACCACAACCCACAAAAACACACACTTAACCATGAACAAAAATTGCAGCAAAGCAAAACCATGAAAAATGCGCATGGAAAAACATTAGTGAACACCCCAATGTAATTTGCCACTTAGAAAGGGAAAGAGAGGAGAGAAATGTAGATAGAGTAATGATACATGAACACATGGTATCTAGAGCCAAGTTGAGGGAATAACGAAAACCGTCCCCCTTCTGCTTTTTGATGATCCTTTCTCCTTTTCCGGCAACATTTCCAGCCACCATTGGCCGCCGTCACTTTTCTAGTGATCCACTGTCCCTGGTGAGCCCTTTTGCTCGCCACCCTTCTTCAGGTGGACATTTATTCTCGTTGTATCTTATCCAACGCTTTTTTCTTCTTTTTCGGCCACCACCCTCGTCCGGCCGGTTGCCAATCTGCATGTTTCTGGCAACCGCTTCCCCATCAGGAGTTTCATGCGCTCTTTCCTTGACAAACCAAACAGCACCCATCACTGGCACGAGGTGTTCTTTCCGACCGTGCTTCTGGCTATGAGGTTGCCTACCTAGGATGACCCTAACCCTGTAGTTTCGCCTCCATTGGAGTTGTTTTTTTTTTTTTATCAGCAAAGATAATAATATATATACTAATGAGAAAGAAGTACCAGAGGTACTATGTACATAGGTAGGTTACCATACACATGGTTCCATAGAGAAACTAATATAGTTTGTTTAGGAACCATATTATGGCTACATAAGTAATACAGCTGCTAGAAATGCAAGCGAAACTACCCACTACTGATACAAAAAACCTTGCCGGATTTGACTCAACTATTGATAAAAATGAATATTAAAATCTTTCTCCAAGTTTCTTAGCCACGACCAGATTTTTTTTTTTTTTGGAAGGCAAAGAGTATATATATTATTAGTATAATCAAAACAGTACAAGGGGTACTGGATAAAAGAAAATACAAAGCACCTCTGGTGCTGCCCTCCAAAAAACCCAAGCTAACCCAACTAGAAAGGATACGATGAATGCAGAGTTCTGAGGTGGAACATCGAGTGTAGACATATAAGATGTTGGGGTATAAAACATGAGAGACAGAGCGAGAGGGAGAGGGAGAGGGAGTGAGAGAGAGAGAGAACGAAACATTGGGTGGGAGAGAGTGAGGTACAGACACCAACCAGCAGAGAACAACAGAGAGAGATCTAAGGGGAATTTCCGACGGGTAGACCCAGGCAACTCAGGGAGAAACCAGCAAAACAGCATTTCAAATTGGAGGGATAAAAAGGACATAACATCCTTTTACTTCACTCGATTTTCCGACGATATCACGAAGAAGGAACTATGGCATCACTTTAGAAAGTGGGGGGATGTGCGGGAAGTTTTCATACCTAATAGAAGGAATAATAATGGAAGGAGGTATGGCTTCGTTAGATTCAAAGGGGTCAAAGATGCTTATCACTTGGCCAAACAACTTGACAGCCTCATCATTGGGGGGTTGAAGCTATATGTCAACATCCCTAGATATAACAGGGAAAGGCCAGGACAGAGGGCTTCAGGAAACAAGTTACAGGATCAAGACGAAAACATCCAAGCTGCAGCTGTTCGACTCGAGAAACCGCAACACACAAATCAGGGATCATATGCTGAGGTATTGAGAAGGAATATTGGTCCTAAGGGGCCACGATTGCCTTACAACAGTCAATCCCAAGCGCACCCAACTCCCATATCTTCGATTTACCTTAGCATAGAACCTGATGACACCAACTGGTTGAAGGACGCGTGGGTAGGGCGCCTAACAAACCCCGCAATGTTCAATAGAGTGGAGGAAGAGCTGCTATGGGAAACGGGATTGGATGTCTCACCCAAGTACATTGGTGATGATCTAATTCTATTGCTTGGACTCACGGACAGTGGAGCTGAGCAACTCATGAACAGCGGACAACACGGAGGGGAATCAATGTTTTACTCCATGGAGAAATGGAACCCAAGCATACGTACCGGATTCAGGCTGACATGGGTCCAAGTTTGGGGCATTCCGCTTCAGGCTTGGCACACGAAGCATCTTAGGCAAATATTGGCAGCATTGGGGGATATGGTGGATGTGGATGATGATACAGAGGAGAAGAGGAGGCTAGATAGGGCTAGGGTGCTCCTAAAGACACCATCGAGACCGACAATCAACTGCACAGTTGATGTCTATATAAGCGGCGAGTGTTTCAAGGTGGTTGTTGTCGAGGAAACTGGTGGAGGTAGCCACGACTGCCGACGTCGATGCTGTAGCTTTAATGGGTCGTCGGACGAGGTCGCGTCCGATGCTAGCTCTCTTGGAAATGTCACGCCGAGAACCACCGTCTCCGGCGACCACGAAGACAATGCGTGGCTATTACCGGCGCAGGCATGCGGCACCGATGGCCATGACAGGGCCGGCACAACGGAGCCGGAAACGAGGGGTACATGCGCTGATGACCGTCAGACACTCCTTTTACCCAGTGGGCATCGAGAATGCAGTTACCCACTGGATAAAGCCGCTATCCTGCGTGTGACAGGTCTGGACACAGCAGCGAGTGCAGAGCCATACCCAACGGCTATTGACGACCACGACACGCAAACTAGAAATGGAGTGGTGCAGTGTCTCGGGGACGGTACTGCTGCAGGAGAAGGCAAGGATTATCCTAGCAAAGGAAAGTGTGGGGAGGGAGAAAACATAGGGACAGCAAACGTAATGAAGGAGAAAGCAAAAGTTTTTGCTGAGGTGGCAGTAATAAGCAACGTGGCATCAGCTCAACAGCTTGACATAACAAATATTAAAGAGGCCCATATGGCAGTGACTGAAATAGAGGGTCATCAGGAGATGGACATGTATAATATAAAGGAAGGAGGGCCCAATAATAAAGAGAGATTTACTAACTGCACCCCCCTAAAGCAGAACCAAATTACGGGCCCTTTGCTGCACAATAACAAGGGTGAATATGATACTAGCTGCAAGGTATATTCAAGAAAAAAGTGGCACCAAAAGAAAGGCGTAGTGGGCCAGCCCGTACCTATCACGGCATCACCCATAAGGCTGGATACCTCTCAAACCCAGCACTCACAAGGAACGTTACAAGAGGAGCATGCTACTAGTAACCAAAAGGAATCCACAGCAGAGAAAGCATTACTCAATGAAGGCACAGACAAAATTCTGGAACTCCTCAATGCCCAAGAGGCAGTTGACATCTGGAATCGGGCAACAAAATTAGGGACTACAGGAGGAGATGTATCGTATCCAGTTATAGCAAAACTAAAGGAAATGGAGGTTAGGGACAAGAAGGAAGCAGAGAGGTTGGGAGACAGTAGAGGGTATCCATGAATATTATATCCTACAATGTCAGGGGTTTAGGGAGGGGCGTCAAATGGGCATCTATTCGCAGACTGATCAAGAAGGAGAACGTGGATATGATTTGTATACAAGAGACAAAGCGGGAGTTAATTGATAAAACAATGTGTCAGTCACTGTGGGGGGATACGGATGTTGGCTGGGAGGCTCAACCTGCTGTCAACACGGCAGGCGGTATTTTATGCTTATGGAGTGAACAAAATTTCAGACTACAAATGAGGATTGTTGGTAGTGGATTTATTTTCCTGAGAGGAGAATGGCTAAGGGAGGCACAACAGGTCAGCATACTTACAATATACTCCCCCTGCGAAATACAACATAAGAGGATACTGTGGGAACAAGTTAGGCAGCTGAAGCAGTCTCTCTCAGGGGATCTGTGGTGCATCTTGGGTGATTTTAATAGCATCAGGGAACCTGCTGAGAGATTCGGAATATGCCAAAGGGGTGTAGGATTAAATGACATCAAGGAGTTTAATGATTGGATTGACGATTTGGAGCTGGTAGAGGCGTCATGGCTGGGGAGAAATTTTACTTGGTTCAGACCAAACGGAACAGCCAGGAGTAAGCTTGATAGATTCTTGCTCTCTCCTGAGTGGCTCCATAGATGGCCTGCAAGCATTCGATTTACTTTACCCCGAAATTTCTCAGACCATTGCCCCGTTATGCTTAGGTCTTCATCAATCGATTGGGGTCCTAAACCTTTTAGGATCTTAGATTGCTGGCTGTCAGAAAAGTCTTTTAAAGAAACAGTCATCAGCTGCTGGACTTCTAATCAGCAACCAGGATGGGGAAGCTATGTCCTCAAAGAAAAGATAAAGAGGCTGAAGCAAAAGCTGAAAACGTGGAATATGGAGCAGTTCGGAGACACCCTAAGGAAGGTCAAGACAATTGAAGAACAACTAAACAAATTAGAGGAGGATACAAGCCAAAGACAGCCATCTATTCAGGAAAAGCAGAAACTGAAACAATTGCAAGAAGCTTTGTGGACAGCAGCCCAAGCTCATGAATCATTACTACGGCAAAAGGCCAGAATCAAGTGGATCAAGCAAGGGGACTGCAACTCTCGATACTTCCACCTAATGCTGAATGCTAATCGCCGAAATAATTATTTAAAGGGTGTCATGGTTGGTGGAACTTGGTGTCACGACCCACCTAAGGTGAAGGAGGAAGTCAGGGAATTTTTCTCACAAAGGTTCCAGGAATCAGATTATCACAGGCCTAGATTGGATGGGATCTGTTTTCAGAAAATAGGTCAGCACCACAATAATAGGCTGAATAGTCGCTTCCAAGAGGGGGAAATTAAACAGGCCGTATGGGATTGTGGGAGTGACAAAAGTCCGGGGCCCGATGGTTTGAATTTCAATTTCATCAAACAGTTTTGGCAGCTTCTCAAACCTGATATCTTGCGCTTCCTAGATGAATTTTATGTTCATGGTGTTTTTCCGAGGGGTTGCAACGCTTCCTTCATAGCTCTGATACCTAAGGTGGCTGATCCTCAATTCTTGAATGATTATAGACCTATTTCCTTAATCGGATGCATGTATAAAATCGTAGCTAAGTTGCTAGCCAACAGAATGAAAAAGGTGATGGCTGCTATTGTTGACGAAACCCAATCTGCTTTTATTGAGGGGAGACACTTATTACATAGTGTCCTCATCGCAAACGAGGTGATTGAGGAGGCTAAAAGGACCAGCAAATCATGCCTCATATTCAAAGTTGATTTTGAGAAGGCATATGACTCGGTATCTTGGGATTTCTTGCTGTACATGTTGGACAGAACAGGATTCAGCCCCATTTGGATTAAATGGATTGAGGGATGCTTGAAATCGGCGTCCATCTCGGTTCTAGTCAATGGTAGCCCACGGCAGAGTTCTTCCCTAAAAGAGGGCTAAGGCAAGGAGATCCGCTTGCTCCTTTTTTGTTTAATGTGGTAGCTGAAGGGATGAATGGGCTGATGAGAAAAGCCATGGAGAAAAATATGTATAAGGCCTTTCAAGTAGGCACAAAAAAGGTGCAGATCAGCATTTTACAGTTCGCGGATGACACAATCTTTTTTGGGGAGGCGAATATGGAGAATGTTAAAACAATCAAAGCCATTTTAAGATCATTTGAACTTGTTTCAGGCCTTAAAATAAATTTTGCAAAGAGTTGTTTTGGAGCTTTTGGCCAATCTGATTTATGGAAGCAACAGGCAGCTAATTATCTGAATTGCCGTTTGCTGACTCTCCCTTTTACTTACCTGGGAATACCCATAGGAGCAAACCCGAGGAGATGTCATCTGTGGGATCCTATAATCCACAAATGTGAGAGAAAGTTAGCGAGGTGGAAACAGAGACACATATCCTTTGGGAGGAGAGTGACACTCATACAATCAGTGCTAACATCAATTCCTATCTACTTTTTGTCTTTTTTCAGGGTGCCTAAATCAGTGGTGGACAAGCTGGTGAGAATACAACGTAGATTCCTATGGGGAGGAGGGCCTGACCAAACCAAAATTGCATGGATAAGTTGGGAGACAGTGTGCTTGCCAAAAGAGAAGGGAGGATTGGGCATAAAGGACATTAATGACTTCAACATGACTTTGCTTGGCAAATGGGAATGGAATCTTAGGCAACAAAGAGGGGAGTTATGGGCTAAGGTGCTAGAATCAAAATATGGAGGATGGAGAGGCTTGGCTGAAGCGGGTAGGGCAGGTCACAAATCTTTGTGGTGGAGAGATTTACAAAAGGCTTTCAGCAGCTCACATCAAGGACAGCTTATTCAAAGGGGAATGAAGTGGAAGGTGGGTAGTGGAGATCAAATCAAATTTTGGGAGGACAAGTGGACCGGGGAGGAGGAAGCATTGGCTGAGAAGTATCCTAGACTATACTTAATATCATCACAGCAGAATCAAACCATAAGATCGATGGGAATGCATAAAGACATAGGGTGGGAGTGGATTCTTACGTGGAGAAGGCCATTGTTTGAAAATGAAATCGATTCAGCGGTTAATTTTCTAACAGATATTGCAGCTAAGTCAATTCAGCAACAAGGCACAGATGATTGGGTATGGATGGGTGATCCAGAGGGCCAATATTCAACACAAAGCGCATACAATATGCTAAGGGAAGAGGCAGCAGCTGGTATACACGAAGACTGTTTTGTGAAACTGTGGAGAATAAGGATTCCAGCTAGGTTCGCGGTATTTGCGTGGAGATAGTTGAGAGACAG